>NC_053500.1:9464593-9744593 GCF_905171775.1 Rana temporaria | reverse complement strand
GCGTTTTTGAGCTGCAAATGGCATAGGCGTTTTTGAGCTGTAAAAAAAAAACGCGGGACCAGGGCGTTCTGTGGCTCCAGCAATAGAGCTGTAAAAACGCCAGACATTCAAAAACACGCAAAAACGCTACCGCTGCGTTTTTGAGCTCCAGCTTACAAAAAAAAAAAAAAAACATGGACAGGCGTTTTTAAGATGTAAAAAAGGCTAAAAAAAGTGGCTGTAAAAACGCAAGTGGAAATGAAGCCTAAAATTTATATGTATTGGAATTTCCTTTCAAATTTGACTGTTAGTGAACGTAACGAATACGAATTTATCCAAAGTAACGAATGCCACATTTACACAAATGGAACTGAAATTAATAATAAAAAGTTTATTATTATTATAATTGTTATTTATTATTATTCATTAAGGTTCCATTCGTTTAGATGTGGCATTTGTTATTTTGGATAATTCGTAAATTTGGATAAATCCGTATTTGTTAGGTTCATCAACAGCCAAATCTGAAATGAAATTCCAATACGGTACTTATAATTTAATAGTTAGTACTGTAATAGATCAGTTATTTGTTAGTCATTTCAGATTTTCGAATATCCGAAATGACAAATATCCGAAATTACAAATATCCGAAATTACAAATATCCGAAATGACAAATATCCGAAATGACAAATATCCGAAATGACAAATATCCGAAATGACAAATATCCGAAATGACAAATATCCGAAATGACAAATATCCGAAATGACAAATATCCGAAATGACAAATATCCGAAATTACAAATATCCGAAATTACAAATATCCGAAAAAAATCATTAAATGGGTTTTTGTTAATTCAGATATTTCCGAATTAACAAAATTGTTAATATTCATAAAAAAATAAACTAAATTTGAAACAAAACAAATTGCACGTCTACCGTCAGGTTTTAGTTGCTGTCTGAGCCCCCATTAGGGGGATTCACCCTTTCGGTTTGTCCTTCTTACTGTTATTACAGAGCGTGAAAGTAAAGGAAAATCCTAAATTTTAGGTGGTCACCAAAACAGGAAAAGGGGGAAAATCTTCCAGTGTGACAACAGTGGATTCCCTCACTTTGGAGAGATTTCCTTTCATTTCTGTTTTTGGATAATTGGACAGCAAGTGAAGGCCTGAGGGAAAAATCCTAGGTTATCATCTTTGTGGAACGTTGAGTACCGTTCATTGCGGGCCAAAGACCAATTTTTCCGCACCTGTTTGTGTAGATCATTAAAATTTTTGATAGCAAGGCCAATTCTTGGTTTCATCAAGAGTATCTCAATAGGGTTACAGTGTGAAGGCGCCACCGACACCCAATGACCAATTTTTCCGCACCTGTTACTTCTTTCCAAAGTCTGTGGTCCTCACCTGATGGGGATGATGTTGGAGAAGAGGAGAAGAAATCGAAATATCTGCAGGTACCAGCGACCAACAAAATGCTGCAGAGCCACCATGACCAGCGACACCACCACAAGGGCGCTGAACAGGATCTTCGTCAGACAGTTCACTTCCAGGTCCAAGAGCCCGATCTGCGGAGCACAGAATACAACAAAATACCCGTCACCAGTGGCGTCACTAGGGTTGGTGTCACCTGGTGGTGTAAAACATGGTGTCACCCCCAACCCCATCCTCACCTACCAACTATAGTCGCCCCTCAGTACAGACCCCCCCTCCCTCAGTACAGACCCCCTCCATCAGTACTCCCCCCTCCATCAGAACAGACCGCCCTCTAAAAAGTTACCCCCCTACATTAGTGCAGACCCCCCTCAGGATAAAATCCCCCTTCTGGCAGTGCAGACCCTCGCCAGGATAAACCACCCCCCCCCCCCAATAAGTGCAGACAGCCCCTCAGGCTAGACCCCACCCAGGATAAACCCCCCTCCATCAGTGCAAAACCCCCAGGATAAACCACTCCCCCAATAATTTCAGCCAGCCCCTCAACATAAACCCCCCTCCATCAGTGCAGACCCCCCAGGATAAACCCCCCCCTGCTAAAGTGCAGACCCCCCAGGATAAACCACCCCCCCCAATAGTTTCAGACAGCCCCTCAAGATAACCCCCCCCCTCCATCAGTTCAAACCCACCAGGATAAACCCCCCCCCCAATAACTGCAGACAGCCCCCCAGAATAGACCCCCCTAGGATAAACCCCCCTGCATCAGTGCAGACCCCCCTGGATAAATCACCCCCCCCCCAAATATTTCAGACAGCCCCCGTCTAGCAACGCCACTGCCCGTCACAGTCCACAGTATTCATTATTCAACATTAACTATTTTTTATCTATTTGCTGCTAGCATTAGTAAATAGATATGAAGGTATATTATATTTACTTGTTTTAATCTTTAATTTTTTTAAATTTCTTCAATTACATCCCAGGAGTCTTCATGGGTATTTGTTTTTGCTTTCTGTCTGTAGGAGGGGTTTTCTCAGCTAAGCACGCCCTCCTGCCTGCGTGCCCAAGCTAAGGGCCGATGGATTCCATGAAGTAAACTCGTTTTACCGGATTTTGCTGGAACTGATTGAGGGATTTTTACCGAGGATCTGGTCTGGAGAGTTCACGGGAGAAATGCCAGAGCTTGCCTAAAGTGGGACATTTCCCTATGGGGTCTCTATATCGCCCTGTCCCTTAGTTGCTGCTGGAGGGACTGTATTAAAAAGTTTGAGAAAGTGAGAAACAAGTCCTTGTGTTTTCACATAGCGTTACTGGAATATCCCACAGCCTCCCTGCACCCTATCCAAGTTCAACTTACAATAAAGCATCAAAAATATAACTAGACCAGGGGTCTCCAAGCAAAGGGCCACAGTTTACTGTCCTTCAGACCTTAGAGGGGCCAGAAGTCAATGTCAGTAGGAAGACTTGTACCCCATCATTGGTGTCAGTAGGAAGACTTGTGGCCCATCATTGATGTCAGTAGGAAGACTTGTAGCCCATCACTGGTGTCAGTAGGAAGACTTGTACCCCATCACTGGTGTCAGTAGGAAGACTTGTAGCCCATCATTGGTGTCAGTAGGAAGACTTGTAGCCCATCACTGGTGTCAGTAGGAAGACTTGTACCCCATCACTGGTGTCAGTAGGAAGACTTGTAGCCCATCATTGGTGTCAGGAGGAAGACTTGTAGCCCATCATTGGTGTCAGTAGGAAGACTTGTGGCCCATCATTGGTGTCAGGAGGAAGACTTGTGGCCCATCATTGGTGTCAGGAGGAAGACTTGTGGCCCATCATTGGTGTCAGGAGGAAGACTTGTGGCCCATCATTGGTGTCAGGAGGAAGACTTGTAGCCCATCATTGATGTCAGTAGGAAGACTTGTACCCCATCATTGGTGTCAGGAGGAAGACTTGTACCCCATCATTGGTGTCAGGAGGAAGACTTGTAGCCCATCATTGGTGTCAGTAGGAAGACTTGTAGCCCATCATTGGTGTCAGGAGGAAGACTTGTAGCCCATCATTGGTGTCAGAAGGAAGACTTGTGGCCCATCATTGGTGTCAGTAGGAAGACTTGTAGCCCATCATTGGTGTCAGTAGGAAGACTTGTAGCCCATCATTGGTGTCGGTAGGAAGACTTGTAGCCCATCATTGGTGTCAGTAGGAAGACTTGTAGCCCATCATTGGTGTCAGTAGGAAGACTTGTAGCCCATCATTGGTGTCAGTAGGAAGACTTGTGGCCCATCATTGGTGTCAGGAGGAAGACTTGTGGCCCATCATTGGTGTCAGGAGGAAGACTTGTAGCCCATCATTGGTGTCAGTAGGAAGACTTGTGGCCCATCATTGGTGTCAGGAGGAAGACTTGTGGCCCATCATTGGTGTCAGGAGGAAGACTTGTAGCCCATCATTGATGTCAGTAGGAAGACTTGTACCCCATCATTGGTGTCAGTAGGAAGACTTGTACCCCATCATTGGTGTCAGTAGGAAGACTTGTACCCCATCATTGGTGTCAGTAGGAATAAGTACGCCCATCATTGGTGTCAGTAGGAATAAGTACGCCCATCATTGGTGTCAGTAGGAAGACTTGTACACCATCATTGGAGTCAGTAGGAAGACTTGTACACCATCATTGGTGTCAGGAGGAAGACTTGTACACCATCATTGGTGTCAGTAGGAAGACTTGTAGCCCATCATTGGTGTCAGTAGGAAGAATAGTGCCCAGTGGTGTCAGTAGGAAGAATTTTACCCCATTGTAAATGTCAGTAGGAAGAATAGTGCCCATAGTGTCATTAGAAAGAATAGTGCCCCAAGGGCTGAAAAAAGGCAAGCAAAGGGCCACGGTTTGGAGACCACTGCTTTAGACTGTTCATTGAGCCAGAAGTGTGACTATAGCTGGGTTCCTGGCTGATACTATACTAGCTTAGGAAAGAACCTAGGACAAAATCAGGGGGAGAATACTACAAGTATATAAGTATCTGAGGTCATTATTATGCATCCTATCCAAGCTGTAGTATGGCAATACCCCAAATCCTTTATATCACAGGAGATGATTTATGAGAAGTAGGGGACGGGTAGCTCTGCTTCTCATGGGTACAGCATCTCCTATTGATGAAGGAATCACATCTCTTTGCATACTCTCGTTGTTACGCTGTACTGGAGAATTTCTTCAACCTGAACTACGCTTTATATAATTGTGTCCTCCTGAAAGTAAGTTTTCTATAATAATAACCAGTGTAAGAAAATAAAGAAACTTCATGTATCCTAAACATGTACCTTATTGCGTGGATTGGAGGTGTTCATGACACTTCGCAGCTCTCGCCCCGTGTATATCACCACCCCGACCACCGTGCCTAGAATAGAAAATACAAGTCAGAGATGCCGGGAAACAATCAATTCAAAGTTACAATTAATATTCCCTTTTATATTGTTTTTCCATCTCTCAGGGTTTCTCTGAGATGATAGAGTGCTGGCGCCCCCTTGTGTTAAAAATGTCCTTTTTCTATATTCATATTGGACATCTGAAAGTGGCATTTTCATTAATAAATATGAACTAGAGTAGAAGAACTTAAAAAAAAACACCAGCTTGTATGAACACAGCAAGGCCAGTTTCACACGGGCTTCAGCTTGTATAAAAGTAGTGTGAACAGCTTTGATAAAAGGATTTGCAGAGCTTTCAGAAAACTTTGTTGAAGTTTTTAAAGTACCATTCAGCTCCAGTTTGTAAATTTTGAACCAGGGGGCGGTCTGACCATTCGGGCACCCAGGCACTGCCCGAGGGCCCCATGCCACTAGGGGGTCCCATCAGGGTTGCCAGCCTCAGTAAAACCAGGGACAGTATGTAAAAATCTGTGTTTTAAAAAAAAAAAAAAAAAAAATCACAAGATTATAGCTGCCCTGCCTCTCCAGTACCTTTTCAGTGTGTGTATGTGTATTCTGTGTGTGTATACTGTGGCCCAGATTCACGTAGATTCGCCTATCTTTAGGCGGGTGTAGCGCATCTCAGATACACTACGCCGCCAAAATTTAGAGCGGCAGGTCCTGTATTCTCAAAGAACTTGCGCTTTAAGTTACGCCGGCGTAGTGCAACTGGGCCGGCATAAGCCCGCCTAATTCAAATGTGGAAGTGGTGGGCGTGTTTTATGGAAATTAATCGTGACCCCACGTAATCAACGCTTTTAACGAACGGCGCATGAAATGTCCGTGGACGTATCCCAGTGCGCATGCTCCAAATTACGCCACAAAGACTCAATGCTTTCGACGTGAACGCAACTTACACACAGCCCCATTCACGGACGACTTACGCAAACGACGTAAAATGTGAAATATTTTACGCTGTTCCGACGTCCATACCCAACATTGGTACGCCTCATAGAGCAGGGGTAACTTTACGCCCAAAAAAGCCGGGCGCACGAACGTTTGAGAATCGGCGTATCTAGCTCATTACCATATTCGATGCGTAAATCGACGGAAGCGCCACCTAGCGGCCAGCGTAAATATGCAACTTGGATACGACGGCGTAAGAGACTTACGCCGGTCAGATCTAAGACAAATCTATGCGTAACTGATTCTAAGAATCAGGCGCATAGATACGACGCCTCACACTCAGAGTTACGTATCTGGAGATACGCCGGCGTAACTCCTTTGAGAATCTGGGCCTGGGTGTGTATACTGTGTGGCCCCATAATCTATTGCTTGGTGGCCCCATGAGTTGTCAGCCCACCCCTGTATTGAACACAGGATCCTAACGGGAGTGCTGATTGCCACTTTAAGCAAGCTGCTAGCAGACTTTCAACAAGCTTTAAGGAGTGCTAAAGCCTGCACCTGCTATAATGCTGTGCAATGTATGAAATCAGATCCTCCACCTTCTGAAGCTAAAAAATGCTGGGGACATGCTGGTAGATTAATTGGCTCCTGTCTAAATTGGCCTCAATATGTGTATGTATGGATGAGAGTTGGGGACCTTAGGATTTTTAAGCTCCTTGGGGGCAGGGACTGATGTGAATGATAAATATTAGGGAATGAGGAAATTAACGATTAATTGCTCGATTAATCGTTAATTTCTTTGATCGATTAAAATAAATTTTGATCGAGGGCGATCCGCGGGTGAGCTCCACGGTCTTGCCCATAGGAAAGGCTGCGGCTTCGCTCCACGGCCATCTTGGTCCACCAGGCGTCAGCCAAGTAGCGGCGCACTGAAGTCGTCATCATCACCCGTCCGCCTGCTTGTGTGCCTGATGTATATTCCGGTAAGAGAGGACAACCGTCATGTGTGTGGTTACAGTCAGTGGTGAAAAACGCCTCCCCTGCAGTCCTAGTGTAAAAGCCCGAGTGCTTTCACACCAGTGCGCTGCGCTGGCAGGACGTTAGAAAAAAATCCTGCAAGCAGCATCTTTGGGGAGGTGGAAGAGCGGTGTATACACCGTGCCAGCCCATTGAAATGAATGGGCAACGCTGCCGTAGGTGCCTGCAAAGCGATTTGGTAGTGGCCCTACACGGGTGCATTTAACCCTTTATTCAGCCGCTAGCGTGGGTTAAAAGCGCCCCGCTAGCAGCCGAAAAGCACCATTAAAACGACAGTAAAGCGCCACTAAAACTATCAGCGTTTTACCGTCAACGCCCGCACCCAGTGTGAAAGAGTTCTTAATGTTAGATTTGTAAACAAAAAAAAAAAAGAATTAAACGTTGATAAGCCCATAAACCTTAAATCTGTTTGTAGATTTCGAATATAGAACTGCATAGAAAACTTCTATCCATGTCATTTTCTGTGACTTACACATTTCTGAATGCAATCATCACACAAAAGTAACTTTTTTTTTGTTTTAGGAGCGCTGGCCCTTTAAACTCTCTCATTATTAAAATCACTTCCTGTCCATGCAGCACATGTGAAGATGAAGTGACGATGAAGCGGAGATGGCGATCACTTTGGCCAGCCATCAGTTATAAAATGCCCCCGGGGGAGACTAGCTGTCATCTTTGCTCCATTGTGGTGTCAGCCCCGATCCAGGGAGGAGAAAGAAAAAAAAATACTAATTGGTGCCACTAATTTTCTCCATGGCAGAGTCAATTATTTCCAATTACAGACAAATGAATGAAGGGATTAAATTGTTAACATGCAGGAAAGCCTGAGAAGGTTTGTGCTCACCTGATGCGATGACGGTGCTGGCCCACAACGTGTTCTCAATGCTTAAACTCTCATTGATGGGGGGGTCACTGTCTTCCTGCAGGGAGAGAATACATACATACAATGCATCAATGCAGGAATACATACAACAATGTATCAAGGCAGGAATACATACATCGGCGCATATTTATGCCGCCGTAGCGTATCTCTTTTACGCTACGCCGGCGCATAGCACAGAGGCAAGCACTGGATTCACAAAGCACTTGCTCCCATTCGCTGTTAAAGATACGCTGGGTTTCCTCGGCGTAAGCCAGCGTAGGTGGAAGTGGGCGTGAGCCATGCTAATGAGGCGTGACCCCATGCAAATGATGGGCCAAGCGTCATAGAAGTACTTAAAATGAATGGCGCATGCGCCGTCCCGTGGCGGCATCCCAGTGCGCAAGCTCAGAATCACGTCAAAACAACTGCCTAAGATACGCCGGATCACTGCCTACGACGTGAACATAACCTACGCCCAGCCCTATTCACGTACAACGTAAACGACAAAAGATACGACGGCTTGTGTTCCCTGGTCCATACCTTTGCATGAGTTGTGCCTCCTATATGGGGAATAACTTTACGCCGGACGTACGACTTACGCAAACCGTGTATATGATGCGCCGGGCGCAACTACGTTTGTGAATCGGCGTATCTCCCTCATTTGCATATGTGCATAGAAAATCTATGGGAGCGGCAAATGCGCCCGGCGTAAATATGGGCCCACGATACGACGGCGTAGGCAAGTTTCATCGGTCGTAGGAAGCCTATTTTCAGGCGTATCTAGTTTTGTGGGCACGGCGCATAGATACGACGGCGCATTTTTACACTTACGCGGCGTATCTCGAGATACGTCGGCGTAAGTGCTTTGTGAATCCGGGCCACTCAATGTATCAATGCAGGAATACATACAAACAATGTATCAATGCAGGAATACATACAAACAATGTATCAATGCAGGAATACATACAAACAATGCATCAATGCAGGAATACATACAATGTATCGATGCAGGGAAGTACATGGGGCACACTGACAGCAGCAACCAATAAAAGTTCACCTTATGATGACATGCACTTTGTTAAAGCGGAGGTTCACCCAAATAACATGTATATAAAATCATATTCTTTATACTTCCAACATGTACAGTATGCCCTTTTTTTGGCTCCCAGGTACTCACTCCCGCGGGAGTAGGCGTTTCTATGCAGAGGCGCAATGTCACCTGGGACTTTGCCCAGATGATTGACGTCCTTGAGAAAAAGTTCCCCCCCCCCCGCGCCCCCCTATTGCGTAGGCGCGTTTCGAGAGTCACGGAGTTTCCGAAAGTAGCCGAACTGCGAATCAGCTCTACACGGCGCCTGCGCACCGACTAGGAGCCGCGTAGAGCTGACTGCGCAGGTGCCTTATAGAGCCGACTCGCAGTTCGGCTACTTTTTAGAAAAATCTGTGACGTGCCTACGCAATAGGGGGGCGCGAGGGGGGGAACTTTTTCTCAAGGACGTCAATCATCTGGGCGAAGTCCCAGGTGACATTGCGCCTCTGCATAGAAACGCCTACTCCCGCGGGAGTGAGTACCCGGAAGCCGGGTGGAAAATAGCCATAATAAGGTATGTAGAGCCCAAAAAAAAAAAGGGCATACTGTACATGTTGGAAGTATAAGGCCTCATTCACACGGACGGACGGTTCGGGTCCGCTTGTCAGCTTTGACGGCGGACCTGAACGGCCGCTCCATGCATCCCTATGGAGCGTCGGATGTCAGCAGAGACATGTCCGCTGACATCCGACCCTATCCGATCCGCTAAAAACAGACGTATGGGGACACGTCCCCATGCGGATCGGATCGGGTAAGATCTGATGAAAACGGACATGCTGTCCGTTTTCATCAGATTGCTCCATAGGAGACAGTGGTGCCCGACAAGCCCCTCCCCACTCAGCAGAGAGGAGCTTGTCATCCGTCGCCTCAGCGGAGATCTGCGGACTGATCTCCCACTGAGCTGGCGGGAGAAGGCAGACTCCGTAGAAAAGGAGTCCGCCTCGTGTGAATGAGGCCTTAGGAATTTGATCTTATATACATGTTATTTGGGTGAACCTCCGCTTTAATGCAGAACTAAAAATTCTCGCACTCGTCAGGAGCTATTTTTAGTCTGTATGCTGCGAGCATTAGTAAATAGATAAGAAGGAATATTATACTTACTAGTTAAAATTTTTATTTTATTTTTTAAATTTCTTCAGTTACTAAAAATGCTGATGAATATCCGTCTGTCACCAACTCGGAACAAGCATGTACAAAGTGAAGTCTAAACATTCACAAACTTGTTCCAGGTCAGCAAGTCAAAGCACTAAAGCTAAAGAATTAGCTGGGCTGGCAGGCGTTAAATATTTTCATTAGAAATCAGCGGCAGCCGATCCCTAAGGGGCCCCACCCCGCCAATCGCCATGTGCCGCCCCACTAATCTCCATACGGGGGCGCCGGACTCATACGTTTCTACAAGTTTTAAAGCACATGATTAAATCCTAATGCCGCGTACACACGACCGTTTTTTCGGGTTCTAAAAAATTATGTTTTTTTTTTTTATGTCATTAAAAAATGATCGTGTGTGGGCTTCAGAGCATTTTTCACGATCTAAAAAATGGCCATTAAAAATTTCGGACATGCTCGATTTTTTTGGAGTCACAACTGATCACATGGGCACACCATGATAGTTGAAGATCAAACAGAGACCAAGATGGCAGCTTCCTTGGCTGAAAACAATAGGAGGGTTTAGTTCCGCTTTAACACAGACTAGGGTGGCGTCTATATTCACCCGAGTGAAGGTCCCAGCGAAATTGTGAATGTCGATATTTGGTTCTTCTGCATACACATATGATCGGATCTGCAGCAAATCCTGCAAGGCAAAAAAAAAAAATTAAGTCTGTAGGCCCAATACAGCAGGAAATGGTGTATTCTAGTACCTGTAATGATAGTTGTCAGTATGTGAATTCCTTTTATTTTTTATATCCTATTCTTTTATTTATATCTTTCTCTAGATATACAGTCAAGACAAGTTGTCCAAAAAAAGTAAAAAACTACCAAGGTTGGGACAAACTTTATATATATATGAAAAAAAAAAAAAAAAAAAAGAAATACAAATAAAAAATAAAAAAAAAGGGGGGGGGTTGCCATCCGGGGCCCTGGGGACCTTTAAAAAATATAAAAAAATAAACATTTATAAAAAAAAAAAAGGGGGGGGGGGTTGCCACATGGGGCCCTGGGAACCTCCGGACCCCTTACAAAAAAAAAAAAAAGGTTGCCACCTGGGCTCCTTATAAGTGTACTGCCTGTACCCCCATGATGGCGGCCCTGGCTGCATCCACCTAGGCAAGTATGATTATGGGGGGGAGGGGGAATCCCATACTTCTCTTTTAAAGGGCCAGGAGGCGCTGGAGCAAAGGGGATGAAGAATAGTAGTCTATCTATAATGCATTCAATGAGTGGTAATGTGGAACATTAAAAAAAAAATTCACTGAGCGTGATCTTCATAGAGTGGACGTGGACCATCTGTGACTTCTGGTCCCAGCAGAATGACAGCCCGTCTTCCTCCCCCAGCACTGCTCTGATTAGTAAAATCTCTCATATCTGAGTACCTTTAGCCTTTACCAAGCCCCCGTGTACTCAGTGTTTTTCTAGGACCACAGCCGCAGTGTACACAGCCGTTCCTGTCCCGCATACAAGCTGGAAGTGTGAAACATCTGTGTGCCCCGAGGCCATGGCTGATTGCTGGCAGATGAGACGCCGATCACTGACACGTTAAGTTGCTCCCGTGCTTACACCAATAATACCAAACTAATGGCTTAGTCAATGACAAAACAAATCAAGAGGTGGCTAAAAGAAAAGTAGTGGCAACAACCTCAAGTGATCCAACTGGATGTAGAGAAAGAAGTTTGTAGATCTCAGTCTAAAATGGCGCAAAGATAATTCATGCAAATTATTACATGACTGGGAGCCATTTGGTCTACATCCATCCTATAAAAAGGACGATGAAAGAATATTTTTGAATTGTGTAGCAAAGTCTCACAGCCCCTGAACCCCAATGGTGCCCTCCAGAGTCGCCAAAATATTTGTGTGAAGAAAGTTACAAATTCTATTTGTGTAGAGCGTCGCACGACTGCGCAATTGTCAGTTAAAGTAACGCGGTGCCGTATCACAAAAAAATGGAGGTCAAGTGGTTCAAATTGCCTTTCCGCCATAAAGTTCAGTGAAGACGAGGAACACTTACTGCTGCTGTAGGTAGTCTTTGTGTGCAGGATACCGGCAAACGAAGCTTCCAGTCTGTCTCGCCATCCAGTTGGTCAGTCCTCAGGAAGCAAGAGCCTAAGAGAAGACGGAGGATCCTTACTATAAAACATCGCACTTTATGAAAGCAAAAGCCCAAATATCATCAGGGCACAGATGGTAATAAAAACCTGACAGCGAGTAGTGATTAGTAACATCTTGCCTATGGTTCTACTTTGAGAACAGAGCCTACCTTGTTTGTAACGCGGGGACTCCCTGTACTACCAATTATACTATGACATGGATAAATCAGAACCTGATCATTAAAGTGATATTAAGCTTTAGACCCGGTTCACACTGGCGCGACTCGTCAGGCGACACAGCCGCCTGACAAGTCGCGTCCCATTGTAGTGAATAGAACCGTTCTAATAGGAGCGACGCGAGTCGCTCCGACTTAGAAAAAGGTTCTTGTACTACTTCGGGGGCGACTCGGGGCGATTTGCATTGACTTCTATACAGAAGTCATTTTGCAAATCGCCTTGGAAGTCGTTTTCATGTCGCCTGGCCAAGTCGCCCCCGAAGTCGTGCCGCCCCTGTGTGAACCGGCTCTTAGGGTTTTTTTATTTTGTATTTTTTTATAAACATGTTATACTTGCCTGCTCTGTGTAATTGTTTTGCACAGAGCAGCTTCGATCCTCTTCTTTTCATTACCCCCCCCCCCCCCCGCCAGTGCTCCTACCTCCTACCCCTTGAGCAGTGCCCCCAAAAGAAAGCCACTTGCCCTGGGGGCACCGCTGCATGCTCGCTCCCGAGCTGCTCTATCCGTCCATAAGACTCTCTTGTCAACATGTGTTTTGTCATCACATGTGGACTGCAGCAGAGCCTGGTTGGCTATTGCTGCTGTTCAGGCAATCACACAAAAACTATAACGGCTCAGATCGATCAGCCCCCCCCCCCACACCAGAATACTCCGATCGACGCTCTCAGCCATTGGCTGATGCTGATCGGATCCTCCTCTTCTCGGGTCCTTTACCGGTGCACCTGGCCCCTCCCTCCTGCTGAGTGCCCCCCACAGCAAGCAAGCTATGGGGGCACCTGAGCTGAGCCACTGCTCTGGGTGTCCATTCACACACAAAACCACGGATCGGCCCTGCCCCCATGACAGCAGTTTAAATTTCATTGACAGCAGTAGGACGCATCCCAGGGCGCATGCTCAGAATAACGTCGGAACCACTCCCTAAGATACGACGGATCACTGCCTACGACGTGTACGTAACCTACGCCCAGCCCTATTCACGTACTACGTAAACAACGTAAAATACGATGGCTGTGTTCCCTGGTCCATACATTTGCATGAGTTGCACCTCCTATATAGGGAATAACTTTACGTCGGACGTACGACTTGCGCAAACCGCGTATATTATGCGCCGGGCGCAAGTACGTTCGTGAATCGGCGTATCTCCCTCATTTGCATAGAAAATCAATGCGCCCATCGTAAATATGCGCCCACGATACGACGGCGTAGGCAAGTTACGTCGGTCGTAGGAAGCCTATTTGTAGGCGTATCTCAGATTGTGGGCACGGCGCACAGATACAACGGCGCATAGTTACACTTACGCGGCGTATCTCGAGATACGCCGGCGTAAGTGCTTTGTGAATCCGGGCCATTGTGTTTTTTCTATAGACAGAGTTCAGCTTCAGCCATTAAAAGCCCCAATCTGGTCTCTTTTCGATTCTGCGACTGGAATCCTATTGTTGCTCTTGCTATGAGCACATATTACATGTTCGGGTCAAACAAATCCTGCTGTGATTCAGGTCAATTACCATTCTTCTCTGACGTCCGCAGAAAGATCATATCTGCCGGTATTCGTTGATTCTACAAAAGTAAAAAAAAAAAAAAGATACATTTACTAATGTAATATATACCGTATTTATCGGCGTATAACACACACGGGCGTATAACACGCACCCTAAACTTTGAGGGAAGTTTCAGGGGAAAAAAAAAACTTTCCACAGCCCCCTGCGTAGGCACAGTTTGCCCTCTATTTTCAGGGTAAAAAAGTGAGTGTAATACGCCAAAAAATACAGTAACTACTGTATTTTAAGATGAAGGAATGCACATCGTGAAAGCTTAAATATTCACTAGACATGTTCAATTTGTTTAGTTTCGAATTTGTTAATTCTGAAATTTTCGGATTTCTGAAATTCGAAAATCTGAACATTGGAATTTTCGAATTTCCAAAAAAAAAGCTAAAAAAAAAAAAACTAATGGAACGAAAACGAACAACATTTTTCAGCAGTGCATATGTCTAATATTTACCACTAAAGAAAAAAAAAAAAAAAGAAAAATCATCATCGAAGCAATCTGTTCAATGGCAGAGCTGTTTAGATCTTTCAACAGTTCCACTTATTATCAATGTGGTCTCCACTTCTGGAGCTGAGAAGGTGGAAAATTATACAAAGTACCTGATCACCTTAAAGTGGAACTAAACTCTCTCAATCAACATGAACTACTTGTATTTAAACGTGATACATAAATCCTGTTTTTTTTTTTTTTTGCTAAAAATAACAAACCCAATATACTTACCTGCTCTGTGTAATTGTTTTGCACAGAGCACCCCTGATCGTCCTTGGGTCCTTCTTCGGCACACCTGGCCCCTTCCTCCTGCCGAGTGCCCCCACAGCAAGCAGCGTGCTATGGGGGCACCTAAGCCGAGCCACAGCTCTGTGTGTCCACAGAGCAACAACGTGGCCCCGCCCCCTCTCATCATTGGTTAACTGACTTTGATTGACAGCAGCAAGAGCCAATGGCCGCTGCACTGCCACCCCAGCCAATGAGGAGGGGAGTCCCGGGGCAGTCGAGACACTACTGCAACTTTGCTGGATTGAGATTGGGCTCGGGTAAGTATTAGGGGGGTGCTGGGGAGGCTTATGCATACAGAAGGCTTTTTATCTCAAAAGAGGAGAGGGATCTTTCAGATTGTTATATCATCTCTGATGGAATTGGGGGCATTAGTGTGTATGGAATAGGCAGCATGCACAGCTGGAAAGGCACCATCAAGGCTGAAAAGTATATCCAAGTATTAGAGCAGCATAACCTCCCATCAAAACAACATATTTTTCATGGAAGGCCTTTAATATTTCAGCAGGTAGCGGCTAAACCAAATACTGCATCTATGACAACAGCATGGGTTTGTAGTATTAAACCTGGTACACACGATCGGATTTTCTGTAGACAAAGCGCAAGGCTTTTGTCCGAAGGGCGTTGGCCGTGAACTTGTCTTGCATACAAAAACGGCAAAGAATTGTCGGCCGACAAACACAAAACAATGTGGTTTTTCAGCTCTTTAGCGCCACCCTTTGGGCAACTTCTGCTAATGTTGTGTTGGGGTGAGCATTGCCTCTGAGCATGCGTGTTTGTACTTTGGAGTTTTGTCTGAAGGACTTCTGTACACACAATTGGATAATCACACATTTGTTGTTGGAAAATTTTAAAGCGTACTAGCCAACATGTGTCCATGGAAAATCCGACAACAATTGTAACGGAATGGCCCATGACACCCAGAGACTTCTGAAGGATGTGGGGTACTCCTGTGCCAGCTTCACCAATGACTCTTGGGTCTAGGGTCATCCGATGTCCGATAGGGGCATAGAACTGATATCATGGATTACATGAGATGGGACATTAATGATAATTCATGTTTTGCAGGATATCTTAGAATACTACAGGTTGTTCCTTATGAACAGGTCAATAGACTGTTGAGGTGTCAATTGAGTCGGGCTCCTAAAATATTCCATTGTACATTGTGTGATGCCAATACTGTTTTGTGTCTATTGTACTGATTAAGTCTGTAAAGGTCAGATGTCTAACTTTGAGGTGTTAATTGAGTCTGGCTTCTGAACACGGCAGCCAGACTGGTAACAGGTAAAAAGCCGTGGGAATCAGTCTCCTCAGTCTTGAGGTCCCTCCACTGGCTGCCCGTACAGGATCGGGTGACATTCAAGACACTCTGCCTCACCCACAAATGTATACAGGGGAACGTTCCCCAATACTTAAGCGAGAAAATAAAACCCTACGTCACCAAGCGCGTTCTCCGGTCAACCGACCAAAACCTTCTCCAAATTCCTAAATCCCGCTACAAATCGAAGAGAGAACGTAGATTTTCGGTCCAAGGACCATGGCTCTGGAATGCTCTACCCACTACCATCCGCTTGGAGGAAAACCATCAGGCCTTTAGGAAAAAACTAAAGACCCACCTCTTCTGAAGGACCCGCACGACTCTGGACGGAAGCGCCTTGAGGCGATTAAGTTCGCATTTGTTGCGCTATACAAGTTACTCACTCAAAGACCTTTCATTGTGGATGCTAATGACACTGTTTTGTGTGAAAAGTCTATTGATGATAAGGTGTGGAATGTGACTGAGCACCCTCTAAAAGGTCAGACTGTGTATTGTGTATCAGGTGTGAATAGCTTATTGTAGGAGACAGAACGTCTGACATAGGAAAGTGTATTATGCAGGTGAATAGCTTATTGTCGGAGTCAGGACATCTGGGGGATAATTAACTCATCTGAATGTCATTATCTAAAAGAATGTGTATGAAGCCCCATTGTGTGATGTTTTGGGGGTGGAGAGTTTCATTGTCCCTGTAACATGCTTTTTGGTTGTGAACTGTATAAAAACCTGACTTTTACCATTAAAAGATTCATTCATTTTGGAACCAGTAACAGAGCTGTGTGTTGTCTCGTTATTCTGGGAAATGGAATGGGTCGTGCCTGTCGGCTGGATTGTCTGATAAGCTGACGTGGGGCGATGGAATGGAAAATCGTAAATGGTGGTGACCGTTACAACAATTATCCGATGGAGCGTACAAACTCAACAGCCGTTGAGTGTATATTGTCTCACACAAATTCCCGTCGGAAAATCTGATTGTGTGTATGAGGCTTTAGAGTCCCAGTGCTTAACTTGCTGCCTGCAGTCCAGACCTTTCACCAATTGGAAATACTTGCCACCCCTTGAAACGATAAAAACTGACAAAGACGACCCAGGTCTGTTGAGCAGTTAGAATCCTATATAAAAAAGGCAAGAATGGGATAACATTTCACTCCCAAAACTCCAGCAACTGGTCTCCTCAGTTCCCAGACGTTTACAGAGTGTTGTTAAAAGAAGAGGGGGTTACAACACTGTGCTAAACATGGCCCCGCCCCAACTTTTTTGAGATGTGTTGCTGCCATCAATTTCAAAATTAAAATGTCAAAATTACCTTAATTTTTTCTAAAAATGGTCCCTTCTCTCAGTTTAAACATTTGATACGTTTTATTTTTTCCATTGTGAATAAAATACGAGTTTATGGCCCAGTACTCACGACCAAACATGTCTGCTGAAACTGGTCCGCGGACCAGTTTCAGCAGACATGTTTGGCCGTGTGTAGGCCCGAGCGGACCATTTTCGGGCGGATCGGGCAGGTTTCCAGCGGACAACTGTTTCCTGGACTTGCTTTAAAACAGTCCGCTGGAAACCTGTCCGCCCGGACATGTACGGTCGTCTGTACAGACCTACCGTACATGTCCTGCCGCCCGCCATCCCTCGCATGCGTCGAATGACTTCGACGCATGCGTGGAAGCATTTTAAAGGCAGGCCGCCCACGTCGCCGCGTCATAGTCGCGGCGACACCGCGTCATCGACACGATGACACCGCGGACACGCCCCGCGTATTGTTTACGCGCGGACCTCTGTTCGATGGTGTGTACAGCCATCGAACAGAAGTCCCCGGGCAGACATGTCCGATGAAAACGGTCCGCGGACCGGTTTCATCGGACATGTCTGCTCGTGAGTACTCGGCCTATGAGATTTGTAAATCATTACATTCTGTTTTTATGTAGATTTTCTTTTTTGGGATTAGTTTGTACTTCATACAAAACCAAAAAGGACAGACACAGTGTACAGTAACCAAACAAACATAGCTTTTAAAGTGCTGGATACCTTCTCCACAATAACGAGGTCCCCCACTTGTATACCGGAACTCCGAACCTTCACTGTGCCTGGAAAAAAATATATATAAAAATAAAATACATTTCACAGAGTTTGGCAAGATTCTTGTATTGGTAGGAGAAAGGATGCTCATGGTAACCTAAAAAGGTAAAAATTAAAAATTTGGTGCCCAATTCAACCAGCAACAAAACCAGGGATGTGCAGGTAATACAATCTATTAGGGCTCCTTCATAGCAAAAGTGATATGCATGCGCACAAGGTGTGCCGGGGCACACCCCAATCACCCCCATGTGCATTAGCATTATCCAAGTCTCTGTAAACCTCGAGAGATGGTTGTGTGTGAAAATCCCAGTAGATCAGCTGTTTTTGAAATACTTAGACCAGCCCGTCTGGCACCAACAATCATGCCACGTTCAAAGTCACTTAAAATCCCATTTCTTCCCCATTCTGATGCTCGGTTTGAACTTCAGCAAGTTGTCTTCAGCACGTCTAGATGCCTACATGCATTGAGTTGCTGCCATGTGATTGGCTGATTAGCAATTTGTGTTACCAAGCAATTGAACAGGTGTATTTAATAAAAGTGGCCGGTGAGTGTATAGGATTAGAGATCAATAGCAACGAAGCCAATCCCCAAATAGGTTTATATCAGTACAGTACAGGCTACAAATTCAGCATCATTTCAAGTGTTAAAGTTTTGAGGTTCAGAAAAAAAAAAAAAAACAGAAAAGAAAATATATCTTTATCTAGATACTGGTGCACAAGAAGCAGAGATTAGCACTGGATTACAGAGCCCCAAAGGTTCACCTGCCTGCATGGCACTCAATATTCCAAGCTGTCACCAGCAATTGGCCCAAATGAGGTCCCTGCTTCTTGCCAAGCCTTTGAAAGGAAAACAGGAACAAGCATAGAAATAAGCGGCCTATAGAACAGGAAAAGACAGTCCACGGGGCACAACCCAAGAGTATACAAAAAAAAAAAAAAATGGAAAATATTTCCCCAGGGGGGTTTTTTAGGCAGCAAAGAGTTTGTAAGAGGGTAATGATGTAAAAATCTTTTATTGAATCAAGAAATAAAATGATAGATTCAGATACACAATAAATTTAATTTTAAAAATATAAGCTCTGGTATATGGAGATATATCTTTTGCACAATTTGAAATGTTTTAAACAATGTTTTGTATACTGCCAAATGCCTTAAATTCTATTTTTTTTATATATATTTCCCTAGAATAAAAATCCCCCTGAAGAAGACCAGAAATTAAGGGGTCGAAATGCATTGGGGTATTCATGTGGGCAGGGCCACCATCAGGAATTATGGGGCCCCTTACACAGCTTCAGGCAGGCATGGGCCCCCTGGAGCAGAGAACCGGGGGGGGGGGGGGGGGGCGCTGCCGCCTCAAATTAAGCCGTGAATTGAGCAGCAGGGGGGGGCTGCCACAGATTGAGGTCGGGGGGCTTTGGGTGCTGACGAAACAAAAAAAACAAAAACAAAAAAAGCGGGTGGTTGCCCCTTACGAAAAAGAAAAAAAGACAAAAAAAATAAATCCGGGGACCTCTGGGTCCTTTAATAAAAACAAATTATATATTTATATATATATATATATATATATATATATACATACACACACACACACACACACACACACACACACACACACACATACACATACATACACACACCGTACAGACCAAAAGTTTGGACACACCTTATCAATCAAAGAGTTTTCTTTATTTTCATGACTATGAAAATTGTAGATTCACACTGAAGGCATCAAAACTATGAATGTAACACATGTGGAATTATACATAACAAAAAAAAGTGTGAAACAACTGAAAATATATTTAATATTCTAGGTTCTTCCACCTTTTGCAGCAGACACATCTCTAGAACTGGTAAGAGGAGACTGTGTGAATCAGGCCTTCATGGTAGAATATCTGATAGGAAACCACTGCTAAAGAAAGGCAACCAGCAGAAGAGACTTGTTTGGGCTAAAGAACACAAGGAATGGACATTAGACCAGTGGAAATCTGTGCTTTGGTCTGATGAGTCCAAACTTGAGATCTTTGGTTCCAACCACCGTGTCTTTGTGCGACGCAGAAAAGGTGAACGGATGGACTCTACATGCCTGGTTCCCACCATGAAGCATGGAGGAGGAGGTGTGATGGTGCTTTGCTGGTGACACTGTTGGGGATTTATTCAAAATTGAAGGCATACTGAACCAACATGGCTACCACAGCATCTTGCAGCGGCATGCTATTCCATCCGGTTTGCGTTTAGTTGGACCATCATTTATTTTTCAACAGGACAATGACCCCAAACACACCTCCAGGCTGTGTAAGGGCTATTTGACCAAGAAGGAGAGTGATGGGGTGCTGCGCCAGGTGACTACCTCTTGAAGCTCATCAAGAGAATTCCAAGAGTGTGCCAAGCAGTAATCAAAGCAAAAGGTGGCTACTTTGAAGAACCTAGAATATGAAATATATTTTATTTATTTTTATATTTAGTTTTGATGCCTTCAGTGTGAATCTACAATTTTCACAGTCATGAAAATAAAGAAAACTCTGTATATATACACACACACACACACACACACACACACATACACACACCGGTATATATATATTATATATCAGACACAAAAAAAATTATAAAAAAAAAGGGCCCCTGGGGACCTCTGGGCCCCTTAAAAAAACAAAACAATATATATAAAGGGGGGGGGGGGTTGCCATCCGGGGCCATGGGAACCTCCAGGCCCCTTACAGGTGTACTGCCTGTACCCCCCTGATGGCGGCCCTGCATGTGGGTAGTAATGTTGTAAATGTAATTGGCAAACCATATTTTTGTAGGGGTGTTTTTTGCCACGAGGGATGTTTTATGTTTTCAGAGATTGTATTTTAAAATTTAAAATCTATTGTATATCTGAATCTATCATGTATTTCCTGTATCAATAAAATATTTTTACATAAATTGCCCTCTTCCAAAACTTTTTGCTGCCCAAGAAACCTCCTGGGGAAATGTTTCAATTTTTTTGAAATAAAAGGCCTTAGAGCCTGACCTCTCGTTGTAAGCTTGCTGTAGATCTGCGAGTTGACTTCCTTGTCCCTCACAAAGCATCTGATCTCCTCCACAGCCTCACGGATGATGGTGACGGCCAGGACAAACCCCTGTGAAGAGAACGGATATAGACTATTTATTCGTTCTTTATTTGGTAAGAGTTATAAAAAAAAAAAACAACTGTGTCTGTTTTGCCTAACACAATGGAAATGACATGATTTATGCACGATTGTATCCACAAGATTTCCATTGTGTTTGGCAAAATAGCTAAACCTGAGCCCAAGGCACAAAAGTATTCACTTCAATATATTCTACATTAGCCACAGAGGTTACGAAAAAATTGTGTGCACCAAAATGTCTTTACAAACCCAGACTTCACCCCCCGTAACATAAAATTTGCTCCTTTAAACACTTCAGCACAGGGCATTTTCACCCCCTTCCTGCCCAGGCCAATTTTTCGTTTTCAGGGGCCATGTTCAAGGGAAATGAGAGAACAACGACAACGGCTGAAGAACCTTGGACAATGACGTCACCCATAGACTTTACCATGGGGCATCCTTTAGCGGCTGCCCCTGTTCTACGCTAAAGCCAGCACTTGGGAGCTGTTAAGAGTGCCCTCGGTAGAGGCAAGTATAGGCATTTTTCCTTATCAGGGTAGTCAGAATAGGGTTTACAATGGTGGTAAGAGGAGGTTTTAGTGGTTTTAGGTTGGGATTTGACTGGACTTCTACTTTAACTTTAAAGCGGTGTTCCGCCAAAAAAGAAAAAAAACACAACATTAGAGGCCGCAGCTGGTTTTTAATAAATCGGACACTTGCCTGTACTGGAGTCCAGTGATGTCGGCACCCGCAGCTGATGTTAACATCAGCTGTCGGGTGCTCCGCCGCCATTGCGGGTACGGGAACCCGGCAGTGTAGCCTTTCAGCTTCACAACGGGAACCCTACTGCGCATGTGCGAGGCCCCGCTCCTCTCTCCTATTGGCCCGGCGGCCGAGGGAGCACCACTGTGACGTCACAGCTCCGCGGCAGAGACTCCTGTTCCCCCCCTCCCCCCGAAAGGTGCCAATTGTGGCACCGGAGGGGGGGGGGGGGATACGATAAGCGAAACTTCCACTTTTGGGTGGAACTCAGCTTTAAGTGGTATTACACCTTGATGAACCTGGGCAAAGGTTACCAGTTAATGAAGATGTGACCTGAATCACAGATGAACAATCAGAGGTTTGTATAAAAAGTAAACATTTGTCAGTTATTGCAAAACTGAATAGATAAAAAAAAAAAAAATTAACAGGTAAATTTCAATAAAGCATATGCTAAGCCCCGGACCATATTGCTGGTCAAAGATCAGAGCACTTTTTGCGATTCGGCACTGCGTCACTTTAACTGACAATTGCGTGGTCGTGCGGCGTGGCTCCCAAACAAAATTGGCGTCCTTTTTCCCCCACAAATATAGCTTTCTTTTGGTGGTATTTGATCACCTCTGCGGTTTTTAGTTTTTGCGCTATAAACAAAAATAGAGCGACAGTTTTGAAAAAAAAAAATGAATATTTTTTACTATAATAAATATCCCCCAAATACATATACACACACACATATATATATACATATATATATATATATATATATATATATATATATATATATTTATATAAAAAAAAAAATCCTCAGTTTAGGCCGATACGTATTCTTCTACATTTTTCTTGTAAAAAAAAAAAAAAAAAAATCGCAATAAGCGTTTGATTGTTTTGCGCAAAAGTTATAACGTTTACAAAAAAGGGGGTAGTTTTATGGCATATTTATTAATATTTTTTCGGTACTGTGACAATACGGCGGACACTTCGGACACTTTTTTTTTTATAATTCTTTATTTATCTTTTCTTATCTTTTTTTTCACATAAAACACAAAAAGAAGAAAAACATAATACCGCTAATTTGTCATATTTTCCATCTGTAGCATCCGTTAATCAACTCACATTAAATGTTAACGATTTCTACAACCTATACCATATCAACCCAATCTCCCGTTGATTATATTACTATCCTTTATAGGTCAATACTTCCTTTAATTACCGTCTTCTATAGGTTTAATCAGACTAATTTCCATCTTTCCTCAACCCTTCCCCCCCTCTAGAACAAACAAAAATAGGGGAAAAAAAAAAAAAAAAAAAAAAAAAAAAAAAAGAATCCTAATCTCTCTCTCTCTCTCTCTCCCCCCTCCTCCCTAGGGATTCCGATCTCTGTACTCCGAATATGGAGTCCAAGTCCTCCGATATTCCTCCTCTCGTTCTCGGATTCCCATCGTTAAATTTTCCATCAACTGAATCTCATTTATCCTGCTAAGCCATTGTGACCTTGTTGGTAGAGCAGTACTCTTCCATAATATTGGTATACAGGCCTTCGCCGCTGTTAACAGATGTCTTAGCAAAGATTGCTTATATTTTTCCAGAGACATTGGTATATCAAATAATAGATATGCTGCTGGTCTGTCTCCCAGATTCACCCCGGTGATTTCTCGAGTAATGTCCGAGACCATATTCCAGAACTCTTTTAGTTTTTGACAGCTCCAAAACATGTGTATCATGGTGCCCTCCTCTTTCTGACATCTCCAACAGATTTTTGATGTACTTGGGAAGATCCGATTTAATATCATTGGTGTTCTGTACCATCTAGTCAGAACTTTATATCCTCCCTCCTGATATCTAGATGCCATCGACGCTTTGTGTGTAAATGAGAAAATCTTATTTTTCTGTGTCTCTGAAAACTTTGTGTCCAGTTCCCTTTCCCACTCCTTTATGAAGACTAGTTCTTGAGGTGCCTTTGCTTCGTTAATTAAATTGTACATATATGATAACATATGTCTCTTTGGTTCCCTTTTTAAACATATTTCCTCAAATTTCGATGGTGCACCTATATCTTCCATTCGTATTTTTAAGGATCCTATGTACGTTCTCAACTGATTGCGTCTCCATAAATCTATGTCCTCACCATAGACCTGCTCCATCTCCTCATTTTGCATCACATGATTGTCTGTCATAAAATGTGTCAGTCTGCCGATGCCTTTCCGTCTCAAATTGTTAAATCGTCGGTCTTTCAGACCTGGCTCAAAGCTCGGGTTACCCAGAATAGGTGTCATAGGGCCGATCTGTTTCAACAGCTCCATTTTTTTACACACTTTTCTGATAACGCTAAGTGTCGCGTTTATTGTTGGATGTTTTTTTGCAGACTGAGGTATTTTACTTTCTGCTAGCCACGCCAGTCCTTCTAACGGGATATTACTCGTCTCGCGTTCCATATTTACCCATGGTTTGTCTGTCTGCTGTGTACACCAGTCCACTACACGTACCAAATGCGCGGCCTCGTAGTAACCCATTGGGTCTGGGAGTCCAACTCCTCCTCTTTCCTTCGATAAGGTCAGTATGTTTCTTCGTACTCTCGCGGGTTTGCCTGCCCATATGAACTTCATGATTCTGGTTCTCATATCTGTCAGAAAACCAGTCGGTATTTTTATCGGTAAAGTTTGGAATAAATAGAGTATTCTTGGCATCACATTCATTTTAACTATGTTGATTCGACCGAACCACGAGAAGGTTTCTTTGTCCCATTTTTGTAAATCAAGTTTTATTTGTTTTATCAATGGGACAAAATTTAATTCAAGAATTCTGCTTAGTTTTTTAGGTATCTTAGTCCCCAGGTATTCTACATGGGAGTCTGTCCATCTTAAAGAGAAATTAGCCATCAGTTGCTGCTGTTTCCACCTGTCTACCTCCACTCCCATAGCCTCCGACTTATTATAGTTCACTTTGAAATTTGATATTTCCCCATATCTTTTAATTTCTGCAAATAGACATGGTAGCGATGTTGTTGGGGAAGTTATTGTAAACAATAAATCATCGGCATATGCTGCCACTTTATACTCGTCCCCCTTATCTTGAATACCCCTTATATCTGTGCTCGCTCTGACCGTTCTCAAAAATGGTTCCAGAGAAAGGACAAATATAATAGGGGAGAGGGGACATCCCTGACGAGTTCCATTCTGGATGGGGAAAGGGTCCGATTTTATCCCATTTATCTTTACTCTTGCTGTCGGGCAAGAATAAAGACTTGTAATCCAATTCTGTAACCCCCTCCCTAGACTTCGGACACTTTTGACACATTTTTGGGACCATTGGCATTTTTATAGCGATCAGTGCTACAAAAATGCATTGATTACTATAAAAATGCCACTGGCAGGGAAGGGGTTAACACTAGGGGGCGGGGAAGGGGTTAAGTATGTTCCCTAGGTGTGTTCTAACTGTAGGGGGGGTGGACTCACTAGGGGAAATGACAGATCGCTGTTCATACATTGTATGAACAGAAAATCAGCATTTCTCTCCCTGACAGGACCGGGAGCTGTGTGTTTACACAAAATGTACCAAAATGTACCAAATTAAGAAATTAGACTGGAGGTCATTTTCAATCCACTCACCAGAGGCACCCAGAAGGTATAGAGGGGTCCCAGGCGCATCTCGGGCACAAACTGCGAACAGGCCAGCAGTAAGAAATACAGGTTGAAGAAGTATTTGAATTGATTGAAGAGAATCTGAAAAAAATGAGGGAGCAAAAAAATACCAGGATTGTGATTAGTAGACGAACAACCATACAAAAAACAACATCTCCTGCTACTTTATGGAAAGCATATGTAATGGTAGATACCAGCAACCAGATCCTTGATCCCTTTTTTCATTCTTGGACTAAGACCCCATACACACTGAAGATTTTTGTCTTCAGATTTACCAAAACCATGTAGTGCAAGGGTCCGCCTGATTGCATACAAAATGAAACGCTAAAGCCTCGTACACACGGTTCGATTGTTGGGCAACCGCGCGTCTGATTTTTGTCAAAAGGGCGTGTGCCAGGATCTCGTCTTGCATACTAACGTTACACAAGAGAACTAAAACAAGTTTCATTTAACATTTTTACTCCTCAAAATGATTAATAAAGACGATGTATATTATAAAAAACAAATAATAAAAAAAAAGGACGATTCCTCCCCTTTAAATAATTCCGTAGCACGTTACAATCAGTTTCCAACTCTCTTTGATTAGTATTCAGTCTAGGGCTGCAACCGATATTTTCATAATAGATTAGTTGGCCAATTATTGTTTCGATTAATCGGTTAATAACCTTAAAAAAAATAAGAAGTTATCGTATTTATCGGCGCATAACACCCGTCAGCGTATAACACGCGTCAGCGTATAACACCCGTCAGCGTATAACACGCGTCAGCGTATAACACGCACCCTAATTTAAGAGGAAAAAAAAGTTTTTTTTTCAAATACACCACTTTGAAGCAAAATAATACCCAGTGCCAATCAATGCAGCCTGATTAGTGTCCATCTGCAGCCTGATGCCCATCTGCGGCCATCCAATGCAGCCTAATGCCCATCTGCAGCCTTTGTGACCATCTGCAGCCTGATCTGCGCCCATCCAATGCAGCCTGATGCCCATCTGCAGCTTCAATGCATCCTCTATGGCCATCTGCAGCCTGATCTGCCCCCATCCAATGCAGCCTGATGCCCATCTGCAGCTTCAATGCATCCTCTATGGCCATCTGCAGCCTGATCTGCCCCCATCCAATGCAGCCTGATGCCCATCTGCAGCTTCAATGCATCCTCTATGGCCATCTGCAGCCTGATCTGCCCCCATCCAATGCAGCCTGATGCCCATCTGCAGCTTTAATGCATTCTCTGTGGCCATCTGCAGCCTGATCTGCCCCCTTCCAATGCAGCCTGATGCCCATCTGCAGCTTCAATGCAGCCTCTGTGCCCATCCGCTATAAAAATGCCAATGGTCCCAAAAATGTGTCAAAAGTGTCCGAAGTGTCCGCTATAATGTCGCAGTACCGGGAAAAAAAAAATAATAAATCGCTGATCGCTGCCATCACTAGTAAATATAAAATATTAATAAAAATGCCATAAAAATACCCCCTATTTTGTATACGCTATAACTTTTGCGCAAACCAATCAATAAACGCTTATTGCGATTTTAGAAGAATACGTATCGGCCTAAACCGAGTAAAAAAGTGTTATTTATATATTTTTTGGGTATATTTATTGTAGCAAAAAGTAAAAAATATTCATTTTTTTCAAAACTGTCGCTCTATTTTTGTTTATAGCGCAAAAACTAAAAATGGCAGAGGTGATCAAATACCACCAAAAGAAAGCTCTATTTGTGTGAAAAAAAAAAGATGCCAATTTTGTTTGGGAGCCACGTCGCACGACCGCGCAATTGTCAGTTAAAGCGACGCAGTGCCGAATCGCAAAAAGTGCTCTGGTCCGGGGGTTAAGTGGTTAATGTTACTGGCCGATTAATCGATTATGAAAATAGTAAATTGATTTATTTCATAATCTATTAGTTGTCGATTAGTTGTTTCGGCCTTAATTCAGTCAGATGGACAAAATATTGAGAAAGGAAAAAAACAAAAACAACAACAACAAAAAAAAAACACAAAAAGTTATTACTAATCACAGGGTTATGCGTTTACTTAGATCCAGTACATTAACCCTCCACTTGTTTAAAATCCTTCAACAGATAAAAACGCAAAGTGATCGATTATGCCCATAGCTGTGCGCCCTTCCCCCCCCCGCCAGGTGATAATTAGGGTTCCCCGCAGCCCCGGGTCACGGCTCGGGGAGCTCGGAGTGTCAGAAAGCAGCAGGACACTAATGACACCAAGGCTACTCCTGGATTTTTGTTCTTAAAAAACACACGCCGGCTGATGGACCCACAAAATAAAAAAAGCGTCAGAACTCTTACTTCCAACGTGCAAGCTTCCAGGTTTAAGATAACACACAACACTCAATCCACAGATGGCCGATTTCGGGCCCCGAAGGGGTGGCAATTATTCCACATCGGGAGCCTGCTGTGAGGTCAGGGGTCACCTATGAAACGGGGGGGTAAAGCGTGGCCTGCAGTTATAGAAGTTTTAATTTATCATCGTGTTAAGGGCGAGTAAACTGCGCTTTTTTTATTGCATTCATAGTTCTGCCATTTGGAAACCATGCCAAGATCCCGGATTTATCATCCAGAACTGGAAAAGATCATTTGGTCACTAATTAAGTTGCGTTAACAAAAAAGTCTGTGCAACATGTGTCCCCCCTTGGTTGATTCATTTCTAGCACAGCGGGGGGCTCCAGGCCTGAGGGAAGGCTACCAAACTAATTGTATTACTGTAAACACACAGCGTGTGCGTCCGGCTAATGGGCCCTTTCCAACAACGTTCCATTTATAGGTGTTTGAACACTGCATTGGTAAAGGCAAACAGGATAAAATATAACAACCAATCAGAATCCACCTTGACATAAAACCTTAAAGGGGTTGTAAAGGATTTTTTTTCCCTAAATAGCTTTCTTTACCTTAGTGCAGTCCTCCTTCACTTCCCTCATCCTTCCATTTTGCTTTTAAATGTCCTTATTTCTTCTGAGAAATCCTCACTTCCTGTTCTTCTGTCTGTAACTCCACACAGTAATGCGAGGCTTTCTCCCTGGTGTGGAGTGTCGGGCTCGTCCCCTCCCTTGGACTACAGGAGAGTCGGGACGCCCACTAGCACACAGCTCCTTTGTCTATCTGCAACGTAGAGAGCGTCCTGACTCTCCTATAGTCCAAAGGAGGGAGGATTACTATAAAAAAGCCACTGGCAGTGAAGGGGTTAACACTAGGGGGCGGGGAAGGGGATAAGTATGTTCCCTGGGTGTGTTCTAACTGTAGGGGGGGTGGGACTGACATGGGGAAATGACTGATCTTCTGTTCATACATTGTATGAACAGACGGTCAGGCATTTCTCTCCCCGACAGGACCGGGAGCTGTGTGTTTACACACACACACACAGCTCCCGGTCCTCGCTCTGTAACGAGCGATCGCGTGTGCCTGGCGGCGATCGCGCCCGCCGGGCACGGGAGTCGGGTGAGAGCGGGGGCACGCACGCGCCCCTAGTGGCCTGCACGAGAGCCGACGTATAGCTATCGGCTCTCGCGCAGGGGAGCCGACCTGCCGCCGTAAAACGACGGCGGCTGGTCGGCAACCAGTTAAAGCGGAGCTCCACCCTAAAGTCGAACTCACGCTGATCGGCACCCGCCCCCCCTCCGGTGTCACATTTGACACCTTTCAGGGGGAGGGGGGTGCAGATACCTGTCTAAAGACAGGTATTTGCACCCACTTTCGGCCACACGCTACGGGCAAAAGACGGGTTTTTCTGACTTCCCGTCTGTCGCCCGTTGTGTGCTGGGAACACTCGGCTCCCAGCACACAGCGTGTGAGCCAATCGGCACCGTAGGGAACCGGGTAGTGAAGCCGGAGCTCTTCACTTCCTGGTTCCCTCACTGAGGATGGCGGGGGGGGGAGCAGCAGAGAGACGAGCGATCGCTTGTCCTCTGCTGCGGACGGCGCTGGACTCCAGGACAGGTAAGTGTCCTAATATTAAAAGTCAGCAGCTGCAGTATTTGTAGCTGCTGGCTTTTAATATTTTTTTATACTGGCACATCCGCTTTAAGGACACCTACATACATGTACTCGTATTCCAAATTTTGGGAAACTGAGATTGTACAGTTCCTCCAATGAGGGAACACAGTTGGGAAATGACAGTTGACCTCCAGACCTACCCCTGGTAGAAAAGTGAAGAAGTTGTATTTCTGATTGTTGATGACGTTCCTTGGATAGCGTTGTTCTCTCTTCTCAGGGTGTCCAAGCCACACCGTACGTGGCTTAAGTTCTCCTCGACCACAGCACCCCATACAGGAGCAGCATCTGGTGATAAAGCAAAGGACAAATATTTTAGAGGTCACTGTGCTTATATATATGGCAAACTGAACTTTAGACACTTCTTTACTAAATGTCATTTGGGTTTACACCCCATAGCCGATAAACCGCACATGGATGATAGTATGGACTGCAATACAACCCCCTCCTACTGCCACACAAGAGGAGGCGGAGGAGGAAGGCCCGGATTTCCCACAAGGCCACCAAGGCCGGGCCTTGGGGCGGCAGGGTGCAGAGGGGCGGCAGTGGCATGGAATCCCCCGATGACTAGTTAAGGGCGGTAAGTTGCTTTCGGAATCCGCTCGCTCGTTAACAAGTGATTTTGGCGATGTCGCCGCAATCACTTGTAAAATGTGTGCTACCGTCCGTCCTCTCCTCTCCCCCCCCACATACCTCTCTACTGGCTCTGTCTTTGGGACTCTGTCCTCCACCAGGCCACCGAGTCTGTCTCCTGTGACTGTCCCTGCCGCCGATGTACACAGTGAGAGGGGTGAGCTGTGCTCTTCCCATCTCAGCTGGGACAGGAGTTCTAGCACAGCGCTAGGACTCATGTTTTGGAGGTGACAGGGTCAATAAAGAGAACATGTCACCTCCAATTGCTATCACACAGGGAATTGCTTTCTCCTGTGTGATAGCAAGTGAAAAAAACTGATAAAAAAAATAAAAATAAGAATTAAATTATAAAAATAAAAAAATTATTAAAAAGTGAAGAATAAGAAAAATAATATTAAAATAAATAAGAAAATTATACAAAAATAAAAAAAGTAAACGACAAGCTACAAAATAAAAAAAAGTGATAAAAAAAGAAACAAAAAATATTTGAACGAGTTGCCATTCTCCGTTGATTTGGGGGGGGGGGTGGTTCGGTTGGCAGGGAGGGGGTGCATTGCGGAACCTGGCCTTGGGGCAGCAGGGAGAGCAAATCCGGCCCTGGGAGGAGGGAATCATTTATTTCACATTCCTTCCCCAACACGGCATATTAATAACCCCCCTCAGCTTCACACCTACGGAGATCAAACCTTTGCATGTTCCTCCTTAAAGCGGATCTCCACTCTAAAGTGGAGTCCCGCTGATCGGAACCCTCCCCCCCTCCGGTGTCACATTTGACACCTTTCAGGGGGGAGGGGGGTGCAGATACAGACAGGTATCTGCACCCACTTCCGGCCCTACGATACGGGCAAAGGACGGGTTTTTTCCTTCCTTCCCGTCCGTCCCCCGTTGTATGCTGGGAACACTCGGCTCCCAGCACACAGCGGGAGCCAATCGGCGGGCGCAGCGCGACTCGCGCATGCGCCGTAGGGAACCGGGCAGTGAAGCCGGAGCGCTTCACTTCCTGGTTCCCTCACCGAGGATGGAGGGGGGAGCAGCAGGGTGACGAGCGATCGGCTCGTCATCTGCTGCGATCGGCGCTGGACTCCAGGACAGGTAAGTGTCCTTATATTAAAAGTCAGCAGCTGCAGTATTTGTAGCTGCTGGCTTTTAATATATTTTTCCCGTGGCACATCCGCTTTAAAAACGGGTTCAATTGAAATGTTCATTTATATGATACATTGAAGAAGGAACACCACCACCTAAAGTAACGGAACACACAAGGATGCTTTTTATTTCTTAAAGCGGATTTCCACCCAAAAAATTGAACTTCCGCTTTTCAGGAGCCTCCCCCCTCCGATGTCACATTTGGCACCTTTCAGGGGAGGGAACAGATACCTTGTCTAAAACAGGTATTTTGCTGCCACTTCCGGGCATAGATACCCGAGCCAGCCGCGGGTATCTACGCCACTTCCGGCGCCTTCTCCGTCCACCCCACAGAAGACAGCAGGGACCAGTGGCATCGCACAGCGCTAGTCGCGCATGCGCAGTAGGAAACGAGGAAGTGAAGCCGCAAGGCTTCACTTCCCGAGTCCCTAACCGAAGATGGCGGCGGTAACACCCAAGAGCCGAGCGATAGATCGGCTTTACATGCCTAAACCGTGGGCGCCCTGGACAGGCAAGTGTCCTTATTTTGCCGTGGACAAGCAAGCCTTGCGGCTTCACTTCCTGATCCCCTTACCAAAGATGGCGGCGGCAACACCCAAGAGCAGTGCGATATATTGGGTTCGGGTGCCGACATCGCGGGCTTCTTTATTTTAAAAATCAGCAGCTGCAGTATTTGTAAAAAAAAAAAAAAAAAGAAGATATGATGCAATGTCCCATTGTGGAGATATCTCTTCACTTCCTGTCTCATAGCCAAACAGGAAGTAAGATAAAATCCCCAGGAAATTAGGGGAATTTCTTGAGGACCCCCAGGTCCCCAGAACTAGTGTCCCCATTGAAAGATGTCCCCTCTATTACTTTTCTGGGGACAACCCAAAATATTGGACTTCCCTTTACGTTCAATGATAATGATAAACAGGACAAATAGAGAGGGGGGGGGGGTCTCCTTAATGGGGGCACAGACCAAAATAAAAACCTGACAGGGGTTTCAATCCATCTCCACTCCATCAAAAGCATAAAAATAAAAAAAAGTTTTGCCTTTAGTTATACTTTAACCATACATTCAAAAAACAAAAAAAACACTCTGGGCCAGATTCACATAGGTTAGCGGATCTTTAGATCCGCGTAACCCATCTGATTTAAGATCCGCCGCCGCAAGTTTTTGAGGCAAGTGGTTAATTCACAAAGCACTTACCTTTAAAACTTGCGGCGGCGTAACGTAAATCCCCCGGCGGAATTCAAATTCCGCGGCTAGGCGAAGTGTACTATTCAAATCAGGCGCGTCCCCGCGCCGATCGAATAGCGCATGCGCCGTCCGGAAATTTTCCCAGCGCGCATTGCTCCAAATGACGTCGCAAGGACGTCATTGGTTTCGACGTTTACGTAAATTACGTCCAGCCGTATTCGCAAACGACGTAAAAAATTCAAATGTTGTCGCGGGAACGACGGCCATACTTAACATTGGCTGCGCCTCATAGACCCAGGGGTAACTATACGCCGGAAAAAGCCGAACGCAAACGACGTAAAAAGCGCCCGGGCGGTCGTTCGTTTCAGAATCGGCGTAAATGCTCATTTGCATATTCGACACGTAAAAGACACGGAAGCGCCACCTAGCGGCCGGCCTGGAATTGCAGCCTAAGATCCGACGGTGTAAGTCACTTACACCTGTCGGATCTTAGGCATATCTATGCGTAACCTGATTCTATGAATCAGTCGCATAGATACACCGTCGTATCTCTTTGTGAATCTGGCCCTACATGTGTAACGGCACAATTCTCCGTTCATAAAATAAGGGCCAGCATAACCAGACAGCTTCTGCACCCTGGATGATTCGGCCATTTCTCCTAGACGCCTTTTCTCCAGGCAGTGGCGTTTTGGCGAATAAAACATCATGTACTTGGCCGTTAATTCATTTCCTTGGCCAGAGTAATCCATTCATTCTGGAACTTCCAACTTTTTTCCCCAGCAGTTTTGTGTGTCATGAAGACCCCCCCCCCCCCCGCAGTCACCAGAAGTACAGAAGAGGGACCCGTGAAGAGGAGGATCCAGGCTGCTCTGTGCAAAACCAACTGCACAGAGGAGGCAAGTGCGACATATTTCTTTTAAAACAAAAAACTTACAATCACTTGCCGACTAGCCGCGGTCATTAACTGCGGCAAGGTTGGCAAGGATGCACAAAATCACTGTAGGTGTACGTCACCGCTTTAAGAGCGATAGGGGGCGCGCAACTCCAGAGCCGATGCGCGTGGCCAGCGGCCGGTGTTCTGCAGAATAAGTTACCCCCGGCAGAAAAGGACCCCCCTGTACTGCGCAGGCGTAACATGGAGCTGAGAGTCAGCTCTAGACGGCGCCTACGCAATGATGGGCGGGTGCTTTTGCAATGTTGATGTAACTAGTCATTGCAGCCGGTCCAGGGCGACGTGGACCTCGCTGCAAGTGGACAGTCGCCCTCACGTCTTCGCTCGCTCGGCCTCCTGGCTCTTTTTTTAACATTCTCCATGTCCACGAGGTTGGCAAGGAATGAGCCTGGATGTCAGTAGTGTAGCACCACCGCCTCGGCGGTACAATTTGGTGTGCGCAGGCGCCATCTAGGTGCCCCCCCCTCCTTTTTGGGAGGAGTAAGCCACGACCCTGACCTATCAGCACATGCATATCTATGCACATGTGTGTGTGTATATATATATTATATATATATATATATATATTCCCACAAGCACTACGGCGAGGGAGCACTGCAGACCACTAAGCTCTGAAGAAAGGGGTACGCCCCTGAAACGCGTCAGCTGTAACATTGACTGTTGGTTCAAACGATTATCGTGTTCCACTGATGTTGCTGGATATCTGCTGCACTATTTTTTAAAGCCTGATTTTAACTCCAATTTGTGAGTATAATTATTGATTTTAATATTTGAATAAATTCATTTTATCAGTATCACACTAGGTCGGTGTGCCCTCCGCTCTTTTCTCTCCGCCATCTAGGATCTCTACATTTTCGGCTATTTTCGGAGGCTCAGTTGACGCCTGCGCAGAATAAGGGGGTCTTTATCTGCCGGGGGAACTTTTTCAGCAACCTGCGATCGCCAGGGAGGTCTTAATTAAAGGGCACTGCCCAGGGGCCCCAGCTGCATGGGGTGCCCTGCACTTTCCCCAAAGCAGCTGGTCCTTGAGCCCACGCTGCCCCGAAATTGGGAGCGACATGATGGCACTGAGAGTGATGGATACACAGGGGAGGCAGGCTGGCAGCAGTGCGCCGTGTTGTGCAGAACGATACCCGTTATTTCACAGCCAGCAGGAAGGGGCAGGACCAGAGCGACAGTGACGCTCTGACCCCGCCCCATGCAGCTTCAATGATCGGGACTCGGGATGTGGAAATCTTATGGATCGACTACTGTCACTTTATTTCAATTCACATGTTACAGTATATTATTATGTTTGTATTTAGTGCGGCAGTTATTGTTTATAAGTCTTTTTATACTGCACGGGTAAAGGCGCCCACGTGCATGCAGCCCTTTGCGGTCAATAAGAAAGCACAAGTCATGTTTCTTCAGACCCATAAAAGCACCTGTATGCTCTTAGGATGGACCGACCGACTGGCTGAATTCTTCATTCATTTCCCCCAACCCTGACTTTAATTCGGCTGCTCGGGTGCAGCATGTGGCGCTTGTGTTCTGGAATGTTTGCACAGTGACCTGGCAGCTCCAGGCTGGGATAACACAACAGAAAGTCACTGAATAGACCACATCATGCGAGGCGACTCGCTGTCAGCACTGTGACTATTTTGTTCCAGGATCAGACAAACTTCCGCACTCTTAAAGCAGAACCTTCAGAGATTTTTTTTCAACTTTCCATCTATTAAATCTTTGCACTTGTTGTTGTCTTAAAGTGAAGGTTCACCCTATAAAAAATGTTAACACTGCATCCAGCACCGTGCTGCATATAAAATGTCACTGACCTTTATTTTTTTCCCCCCGTAGATATGGTTTAGCCGTGGAATTCACCGCGGCAACTGGGTAGGGAATCCCGTGGTAGTGGGTGTTCCTATTGACATGACAATCAATTGGCATGCTAAACGACGGCGCACATAGCGCGTCACGACTTCTCGAAAGAAGCTCGGGTCGGCTCGGCTCTATTTGGCGCCGGTGCGCAGGTCAGGCTCGGCACCAAATGTATTGGTGCTTGCGCCCAATTCTGTCAGGTACATGAATCAGTTGAAGCCTGGCACTGAGGTCGGAGTGTCCTTACTGGTGAGATCCCTTCCTCCCCGGCTACTGTGTCCAGCAGACGCATGGCGAGCGATTTTGAAGTAGGGTAGGTGGCAGTGGCGGCTGGTGCTCAAAATTTTGGGGTGGGCGCAAACGAAAAAAAAAAATTGCAGCCTCACTGTGCCCATCAAATGCAACCACTGTTCCATCAATTGTCAACACTGTGCCATGCAATCAAACGCAGCCACTGTGCCATCAATTGTCACCACTGTGCCATGCCATCAAACGCAGCCACTGTGCCATGCCATCAAACACAGCCACTGTGCCATCAATTGTCACTACTGTGCCCTTTAATTGTCACCTCCCCCCCCGCCACTTACCTTTACTGGAGTCAGCCATCCACGTCCCTCGATGACTGACAGGCGTCTCAGCCAATCAGGTTAAACTAGACAGAATAGGCCAACCTGATTGGCTGAGACGCCTGTCAGTCTTATACAAGGAGCGCATCCCTAGTGTGTCCCTTGTATAAGCTTCCGGGACCCGAGGGCTGTACTCGGAAAAGAATATCAGAGACGTTGGCTCTGATAGGCACTTCCGTACAGCCAACCAGCTGCCGTTATTCAGATGGCCGGACATGAGCGCCGACCATCTGAATAGAACAGCGGCAGCGGCGATAATAACATAGATTCGTGCAATGCATGAATCTATGTTATTAGACTCAGTGGCGGTGAGAGCCAGAGGGGGCGGCGCTCCAGCGCCCTCTATGGACGAACCGCCACTGGTAGGTGGGACTCTATTGACAGCGCATGGCATCGGGCAGATCCATAGTCCCTATTCAGTCTAGCAGCATCAAATCCACCCACTGCCCTGCGCTGACAATCAGGGTGTCCACACTGGTAAGATCCCTTCCCCCCCAGCTATTGTGCCCATCACACAAGCAGCCGCATGGCCGAGCGGTTTTGTAGTAGGGGTAGGTGGGGCTCTATTGACAGCGCATGGCAGCGGGCAGATCCATAGTCGCTATTCAGTCTAGTAGCACCTTTCAAATCCACCCACTGCCCTGCGCTGTCAAGCAGGGTGTCCATACTGGCGAGATCCCTTCCTCCACAGCTACTGTGCCCGTCACACCAGCAGATGCATGGCTGAGTGGTTTTGAAGTAGGGGTAGATGGGGCCCTATTGACCGTGCATGGCAGCAGGCAGATCCATTGTCGCTATTTAGTAGCTTTCAAATCCACCCACTGCCCTGCGTGGTCAATCAGAGCGCCCTTCCTCTCCAGATAGTGTGCCCATCACACCAACAGATGCATGGCCGAGGGATTTTATAGTAAGGGTAGGTGGGGCTTAATTACAGTGCTTTGAAAAAATATTCATACCCCAAAAAATGTCCACATTTTGTCATTTTACAATCAAAAATGTATTTTATTGGGATTTTATGTGATAGACCAACACAAAGTGGCACATAATTGTGAAGTGGAAGGAAAACGTTAAAAGGTTTTAAAAATGTTTTACAAATAAATATGTAAAAAGTGTGGGGGGTACATTTGTATGGCGCCCCCCGGAGTCAATACTTTGTAGAACCTCCTTTCTCTACAATTACATCTCAGTCTTTTTGGGGGGTGTCTCTACCAGCTTTGCACATCTAGAGAGGGACATTTCTGCCCATTCTTCTTCTTTGTAAAATATCTCAAGCTCTGTCAGATTCTCAATGGGATTAAGGTCTGGACTGTGACTGGGCCATTCTAACACATGAATATGCTTTGATCCAAACCATTCCATTGTAGCTCTGGCTGTATGTTTAGGGTCGTTGTCCTGCTGGAAGGTGAACCTCTCCCCAGTCTCAAGTCTTTTGCAGACTCTAACATGTTTTCTTCTAAGATTGCCCTGTATTCGTCTCCATCCATCTTCCCATCAACTCTGACCAGCTTCCCTGTCTCCGCTGAAAAAAGCATCCCCACAACATGATGCTGCCACCACCATGTTTCACAGTGGGGTGTCCAGGGTGACTTGCAGTGTTAGTTTTCCCCCACACATAACAGTTCAATTTTGGTGTCATGTGACCAGAGCACCTTCTTCCACAGAAGAAGTCCCCTCCCCCACATGGCTTCTCACAAACTGCAAATGGGACTTTTTATGTCTTTCTTCTTGTCACTCTTCCATAAAGGGCAGATTTGTGGAGGGCACAACCAATAGTTGTCCTGTGGACAGATTCTCCCCCCTGAGCTGTGGATCTCTGCAGCTCCTCCAGAGTTACCATGGGCCACTTGGCTGCTTCTCTGATGAATGCTCTCCTTGCCCGGCCCGGTCAGTTTAGGTGCACGGCCATGTCTTGGTAGGTTTGCACTTGTGCCATACTCTCCATTTTCGGATGATGGATTGAACAGAGCTCCGTGAGATCTTCAAAGCTTGGGAGATTCTTTTTTTTTTTTAATTCTGTACGACTGGAAGGGACTCAGGGAGAGCTTTCCGTGGGTTAGGGCCGCAAATGACTTGTCTTGCCTTGGGTCCCGAAAAACCACGCTACAAAAATGTTACTGTTGGGGTCCCCACAACTTGGGAAATGTTATCAAGGGGTCGCGGCACTAGCAAGGTTGAGAACCACTGGTGTATCACATAAAATACATTTAAGTTTTTGGTGGCAACATGACAAGATGAGGAAAAATTCAAGGGGTATGAATACTTTTTCAAGGCACTGTAACTTTACGGCACAAGGATAGGGTGACATCAATGTCACTGTTTACGTAAGGTCAGGGGTCAGGGGCATGCAAGGTAGTGACCAATTTTTTTTTTGTATTATTTCAGCACCAAACAAAAAAAAAAAAACCAAGGCATTGCATATCATCTGATCTTTGTACTCTGGAAATATGAAGCCATAAGAGAAAACCTCGTCTGTACTTTACTGCTGCAACAAACAACTCGTTATTCCCGTCCCGCAAGGTCAGTAGAAATACTTGGAATACAAGCCGAGGTTATTTCCCGTTACAGGTCAAATACAATATTATTGCTCGCAATGGTCTTCTATGGGGCGAATTCGTAATATAAATGAATTGATACAAAATGAATTGTAATAAAGAAAGACTCGTCAGTACATTGAGGTACAACAAACGGTCACTGCATTCAGCCGGGAGATAGAACACTTCCTCTTACCAGGGCCGCCATTAGGAATTATGGGGCCCCTTACACAGCTTCAGGCATGGGCCCCCTGGAGCAGAGAACCAGGGGCGGGGGTGTGCTGCCGCCGCCTGAAGTTGAGAAGCCTGGGGGCTGCCGCGAATTGAGAAGCAGGGGGGGGGGGGGGGGGCCCTTTCAAAAAAAAAAAAAAAAAAAAAAAAAAACAAAAAAAAAAAAAAAAAAAAAGGGGGGTAGCCATCCGGGCCCTTTAATAAAAAGAAAAAAAGAAATCAAAAATATATATTGATTTTTTTTAAAGGGGGGTTGCCATCTGGGGCCCTGGGGGCCTCTGGGCCCTTTAATATATATTTTTTTTTATAAAAAGAAATTACAAAAAAAAAAAAAAGGGGGGTTGCCATCCGGGACCTCTGGGCCCTTTAATAAACGAAATAAAAATAAAATATATAAATAAAAATAAACATTTATAAAAAAAAAAAAAAAAAAAGGGGGGGGGGGGGTGTTGCCATCCAGGGCCACTGGGGACCTCCGGGCCCCTTACAGGTGTACTGCCTGTACCCCCCCTGATGGCGGCCCTGCCTCTTACATCATACATTACAGGTTTTCACGCCAATTGTGCGCAAACAATTCAAATGAATCTTTCACAATCCAAAGTAGTTGTGTGAGAAGCCTTCGGTGGAAGCCGCTATCCTCCAATTGTTAGGGTGCGGATTGGTTCTGACGGACCTTCAACCAATGAAGCAACTTTTTTTTCAAACTTCGGACACTTTCTGTGCTGTAAATGAAGCACTTCATTCTTTCTCGGCGAGGCCAGGATGACTCTGCGCTCTCCAGTCGCTCCGGTGCTGATCGTGAAAAGATCCGACGAGGCGTTTGATTGGTGGATTATCTTCTGTACAACCATCCTGCCACATGGATTGAAATTTCAGCCGTTCCCTGATAAACAGGCCGAATTTCCATCCATTTATGGCTGCATTAGCTTCACTGCCCTGGAATCAGATTGTATATTATAGATGGCCATGCACTAGTGGAATTTCCTACTACTTTGATTTCAGAACATTCATTCGATTTTCTAAAAGTTAATGGGGGTCAAGTTGATGATCATTAGCGACCATACTGACAAAATGAATCAAAAGGAACAGGATGGAAAATTATACAAGAACAAACAAAACAGTCCTGCCCGCCATCACCAGTGATGGGGCACCAGTCTTGCCCGCCGTCACCAGTGACGGGGCACCAGTTCTGCCCCCGTCACCAGTCCTGCCCACTGTCACCAGTAACGGGCCACAATTCCTCCCCACTGTCACTAGGGACAAGGCACCATTCCTCTTCCTGTCACCAGTGATGGGGCACCAGTCCTGCCCGCCGTCACCAGTGATGGAGCACCAGTCCTGCCCGCCGCCACCAGTGATGGAGCACCAGTCCTGCCCGCCGCCACCAGTGATGGAGCACCAGTCCTGCCCGCCGTCACCAGTGATGGAGCACCAGTCCTGCCCGCCGCCACCAGTGATGGAGCACCAGTCCTGCCCGCCGCCACCAGTGATGGAGCACCAGTCCTGCCCGCCGCCACAATTCCTCCCCACTGTCACTATTGACAAGGCACCATTCCTCTCCCTGTCACCAGTGATGGGGCACCAGTCCTGCCCGCCGTCACCAGTGATGGAGCACCAGTCCTGCCCGCCGCCACCAGTGATGGAGCACCAGTCCTGCCCGCCGCCACCAGTGATGGAGCACCAGTCCTGCCCGCCGCCACCAGTGATGGAGCACCAGTCCTGCCCGCCGTCACCAGTGATGGAGCACCAGTCCTGCCCGCCGTCACCAGTGATGGAGCACCAGTCCTGCACGCCGCCACAATTCCTCCCCACTGTCACTATTGACAAGGCACCATTCCTCTCCCTGTCACCAGTGATGGGGCACCAGTCCTGCCCGCCATCACCAGTGATGGCGCACCAGTCCTGCCCGCCGTCACCAGTGATGGCGCACCAGTCCTGCCCCCCATCACCAGTCCTGCCCACTGTCACTAGTGACAAGGCACCATTCCTCTCCTGTCACCAGTGATGGGGCACAATTCCTCTCCCTGTCACCAGTGATGGGGCACCATTCACGCCGCCGACACCAGCGATGGGGCACTATCCCCACCGCCGACACCAGCGATGGGGCACTATCCCTGCTGCTGACACTAGTGATGGGGTAATATTCCTCCCACTGATGCCAATGATTGGATACCATTCCCCCCACTGACATCAACCCAAGTTACTCCTAATAAATACTTAAACCCTGGCCTGCTACACCCAAGACTAAACCAACTCAACAGCCTTTTCAATTTAGATCAAAAACTTCCTGTGCAGAGGTGCATTTGAAAACATTATTTATATATTTATCAATTACATGATTCATTGAAGCATCTGATCTTTTAAAATAAGTCTATAAAAAAGCGCACACATTCTCTGATACATTGCATGCAGTCACCAGCGCCTTTTCCTGTCCCATTATTCTGGATTTTCTAGTCTCTTGTTCCTAGTCATTATTCTGGGTTTTTATCCATAGTGTGTTTTAGCGGTGATGGTACAGAAGTACTGGTGCCATCCCCCCTGTGATGCTACACAAGTACCGGTGCCATCCCCCCTGTGATGCTACACAAGTACCGGTGCCATCCCTCCTGTGATAGTACACAAGTTCCGGGGGCCATCCCCCCTGTGATGGTACACAAGTACCAATGCCATCCCTCCTGTGATGGTACACAAGTACCAATGCCATCCCTCCTGTGATGGTACACAAGTACCGGTGCCACCCCCCCTGTGATGGTACACAAGTACCGGTGCCACCCCCCCTGTGATGGTACACAAGTACCAATGCCATCCCTCCTGTGATGGTACACAAGTACCAATGCCATCCCTCCTGTGATGGTACACAAGTACCGGTGCCATCCCCCCTGTGATGCTACACAAGTACCGGTGCCACCCCCCCTGTGATGGTACACAAGTACCGGTGCCATCCCCCCTGTGATGGTACACAAGTACCGGTGCCATCCCCCCTGTGATGGTACACAAGTACCGGTGCCATCCCCCCTGTGATGGTACACAAGTACCGGTGCCATCCCCCCTGTGATGGTACACAAGTACCGGTGCCACCCCCCCTGTGATGGTACACAAGTACCGGTGCCACCCCCCCTGTGATGGTACACAAGTACCGGTGCCACCCCCCCTGTGATGGTACACAAGTACCGGTGCCACCCCCCCCCTGTGATGGTACACAAGTACCGGTGCCACCCCCCCCTGTGATGGTACACAAGTACCGGTGCCACCCCCCCTGTGATGCTACACAAGTACCGGTGCCACCCCACTGTGATGGTACACAAGTACCGGTGCCACCCCCCCTGTGATGGTACACAAGTACCGGTGCCACCCCCCCTGTGATGGTACACAAGTACCGGTGCCACCCCCCCTGTGATGCTACACAAGTACCGGTGCCACCCCACTGTGATGGTACACAAGTACCGATGCCACCCCCCCTTTGATGGTACACAAGTATCGGTGCCACCCCCCCCTGTGATGGTACACAAGTACCGGTGCCGCCCCCCCTGTGATGGTACACTAGTACCGGTGCCATCCCCCCTGTGATGGTACACAAGTACCGGTGCCATCCCCCCTGTGATGGTACACAAGTACTGGTGCCATCCCCCCTGTGATGGTACATAAGTACCGGTGCCATCCCTCCTGTGATGGTACACAAGTACCAGTGCCATCCCCCCTGTGATGGTACACAAGTACCGGTGCCACCCCCCTGTGATGCTACACAAGTACCGGTGCCACCCCCCCGTGATGCTACACAAGTACCGGTGCCACCCCCCCGTGATGCTACACAAGTACCGGTGCCACCCCCCCTGTGATGCTACACAAGTACCGGTGCCACCCCCCCTGTGATGGTACACAAGTACCTGTGCCACCCCCCTATGTCGGTACACAAGTACCTGTGCCACCCCCCCTGTGATGGTACACAAGTACCGGTGCCATCCCCTCTGTGATGGTACACAAGTACCGGTGCCACCCCCCCTATGTCGGTACACAAGTACCGGTGCCACCCCCCCTGTGATGGTACACAAGTACCGGTGCCACCCCCCCCTGTGATGGTACACAAGTACCGGTGCTATCCCTCCTGTGATGGTACACAAGTACCAATGCCATCCCTCCTGTGATGGTACACAAGTACCGGTGCTATCCCTCCTGTGATGGTACACAAGTACCGGTGCCACCCCCCCTGTGATGGTACACAAGTACCGGTGCCACCCCCCCTGTGATGGTACACAAGTACCGGTGCTATCCCTCCTGTGATGGTACACAAGTACCAATGCCATCCCTCCTGTGATGGTACACAAGTACCGGTGCTATCCCTTCCCGAAGCCTGGGATCCTGGCATACCTAATGCACAAGGGGAACGACGGAGAATCTTAGAAAAATCAATCAAGGCTTCCAGTAATGAACAGATAAAGAAAAACACCATTACAAATCCATTAACATGAAGTTCTAGTTTCACCGAGTCTTCCTGTGAGACAAGCATCTTCGGTACCAGCCGCTGACATCATTCACAAGAGGAAACGGCTGAATCATCTTCTCACATAATGATGTCTCAGACCGATCGGAGCGGAGTGTTCTCCCAATACCACAATCAGACACTTTGAACACTGCCAGCCCTGTTGCCTCTCACATCAGAAGCACAATGGAGACCTGTCCAGGTTCATCCTCGGGGGACCGGCCATAGTTCCATGTTGCCAATATCAAAGAATAGTGGAGGCAGCAGCCATGATGATCAAGTAGTTCTATAAGTGGTAAAAAACAAAAACACTCCACGCTCACCAACTTACAGGGCATCCGAAAAGTATTCACAGCGCTTCACTTTTTCCACAATTTGATATGTTACAGCCTTATTCCTAAATGGAGTAAATTCATTATTTTCTTCAGAATTATACAAACAATCCCCCATAATGACAACTTTAAAGAAGTTTGTTTGAACCCTAAATGTATTAAAAAATAAATAAAAATAAACTCCCATGTCCAGAAGTACCACAGGCTCCTCCCATGTACATAAGTATCACAGGCTCCTCCCATGTCCACAAGTATCCCAGGCTCCTCCCGTGTACACAAGTATCCCAGGCTCCTCCCGTGTACACAAGTATCCCAGGCTCCTCCCGTGTACACAAGTATCCCAGGCTCCTCCCGTGTACACAAGTATCCCAGGCTCCTCCCGTGTACACAAGTATCCCAGGCTCCTCCCGTGTACACAAGTATCCCAGGCTCCTCCCGTGTACACAAGTATCCCAGGCTCCTCCCGTGTACACAAGTATCCCAGGCTCCTCCCGTGTACACAACTATCCCAGGCTCCTCCCGTGTACACAAGTATCCCAGGCTCCTCCCGTGTACACAAGTATCCCAGGCTCCTCCCGTGTACACAAGTATCCCAGGCTCCTCCCGTGTACACAAGTATCCCAGGCTCCTCCCGTGTACACAAGTATCCCAGGCTCCTCCCGTGTACACAAGTATCCCAGGCTCCTCCCGTGTACACAAGTATCCCAGGCTCCTCCCGTGTACACAAGTATCCCAGGCTCCTCCCGTGTACACAAGTATCCCAGGCTCCTCCCGTGTACACAAGTATCCCAGGCTCCCCCCATGTACACAAGTATCCCCCTCATGTACACAAGTATGCCAGGCTCCCCCCCATGTACACAAGTATGCCAGGCTCCCCCCCATGTACACAAGTATGCCAGGCTCCCCCCCATGTACACAAGTATGCCAGGCTCCCCCCCCATGTACACAAGTATGCCAGGCTCCCCCCCATGTACACAAGTATCCCAGGCTCCTCCCATGTACACAAGTATCCCAGGCTCCTCCCATGTACACAAGTATCCCAGGCTCCCCCCATGTACACAAGTATCCCAGGCTCCCCCCATGTACACAAGTATCCCAGGCTCCTCCCATGTACACAAGTATCCCAGGCTCCTCCCATGTACACAAGTATCCCAGGCTCCTCCCATGTACACAAGTATCCCAGGCTCCTCCCATGTACACAAGTATCCCAGGCTCCTCCCATGCACACAAGTATCCCAGGCTCCTCCCATGTACACAAGTATCCCAGGCTCCTCCCATGTACACAAGTATCCCAGGCTCCTCCCATGTACACAAGTATGCCAGGCTCCTCCCATGTACACAAGTATGCCAGGCTCCTCCCATGTACACAAGTATGCCAGGCTCCTCCCATGTACATAAGTATCCCAGGCTCCTCCCATGTACATAAGTATCACAGCCTTTGCCATGACACTCAGAATTGAGCTCAGGTGCATCCTGTTTCCACTGATCATCCTTGCGATGTTTCTACAACTTGATTGGAGTCCACCTGTAGTAAATTCAGTTGATTGGACATGATTTGGAAAGGCACACACCTGTCTATATAAGGGCCCACAGTTCTCAGTGCATGTCAGAGCACAAACCAAGCCATGTCTGTAGACCTCCGAGGCAAGATTGTATGGAGCGACAGATCGGGGGAAGGGTACAAAAAAATTCTGCAGCATTGAAGGTCCCAATGAGCACAGTGGCCTGATGGCCTCCCATCATCTGTAAATGGAAGAAGTTTGGAACCACCAGGACTCTTCCTAGAGCGGACCGCCCGGCCAAACTGAGCGATCGGGGAAGGGGGGCCTTATTCAGGGAGGTGACCAAGAACCTGATGGTCACTCAGAGCTCCAGCGTTTCTCTGTAAAGAGAGGAGAACCTTCCAGAAGAACCACCATCTTTGCAGCACTCCACCAATCAGGCCTGTATGGGGGAGTGGCCAGACGGAAGCCACTCCTCAGTAAAAGGCACACGACAGCCCACTTGGAGTTTGCCAAAGGGCACCTGAAGGACTCTCAGACCATGAGAAACAAAATTCTCTGGTCTGATGAAACAAAAATGTAACTCTTTGGTCTGAATGCCAAGTGTTATGTCTGGAGGAAAACCAGGCGCCGCTCATCACCTGACCAATACCATCCCTACAGTGAAGCATGGTGGTGGGAGCATCATGCTGTGGGGATGTTTTTCAGCGGCAGGAACTGGGAGACTAGTCAGGATCGAGGGAAAGATGAATGCAGCAATGTACAGAGACATCCTTCATGAAAACCTGCTCCAGAGCGCTCTGGACCTCAGACTGGGGCGAAGGTTCATCTTCCAACAGGACAACGACCCTAAACACACAGCCCAGACTTGAACCCGATTGAACATTTCTGGAGAGATCTAAAAAATGGCTGTGCACCGACTCTCGCCATCCAACCTGATGGAGCTTGCGGGGTTCCTACAAAGAAGAATGGGAGAAACTGCCCAAAAATAGGTGTGCCAAGCTTGTAGCATCATCCTCAGAAAGACTTGAGGATGTAATTGGTGCCAAAGGAGCTTCACCAAAGTATTGAGCAAAGGCTGCGATACTCGTGTACATGGCGGAGGAGCCTGCGATACTCGTGTACATGGCGGAGGAGCCTGCGATACTCGTGCACATGGCGGAGGAGCCTGCGATACTCGTGCACATGGCGGAGGAGCCTGCGATACTCGTGCACATGGCGGAGGAGCCTGCGATACTCGTGCACATGGCGGAGGAGCCTGCGATACTCGTGCACATGGCGGAGGAGCCTGCGATACTCGTGCACATGGCGGAGGAGCCTGCGATACTCGTGCACATGGCGGAGGAGCCTGCGATACTCGTGCACATGGGGAGGAGCCTGTGATACTCGTGCACATGGGGAGGAGCCTGTGATACTCGTGCACATGGGGAGGAGCCTGTGATACTCGTGCACATGGGATTTTATTCCATTTTTATTTTTAATAAATTTGCAAAGATTTCAAACAAACCTTATTCACGTTGTCATTATGGGTGATTGTAGAATTGAATCCATTTTGGAAAAAGGCACAAATGTGGAAACAGCGAAGCGCTGTGAATACTTTCCGGATGTACTGTATATGAATTAGATTATATACACTAATAAAGTAACTCTCCAACAGATGCCCTGGATTGCAGTAAAACCCGACAGAGGTTCTAACCATTTCCCACTGTATCCAAAATCCAAACTGACCGCAGCTTTATATGAGAAGAAGTTCACATAATGTTTCTGGAAGATAGACACACACCTTTGTTATGCTCTATATAGTGACGGCAGTACGCCTTACACAAACACGCCAAGTGCTAACAGCTGACCGCTACAGAGCTAGTCATACACCGAAATTACCCGTCCTTATACAGCAGGTACACCCAGCTTGTGGGTGGTAGCAATATTTAGATTTAGGATGTTTAATTATATGTATACTAATTACATACTAATATTTGTTTTATATTATATATAATATATATATATGAATGAGAGAGAAAATCAACAAAAAAGGGGCTCCATATCCTTAAAGGCTTGACAAGAATCACGTCAAGAAAAACATTGTTTTTTCCATGACATTAAAAACGGTCGTGTCTACGCGGCATTAGACCCCTTTCACACTGAGGAGTTTTTCAGGCACTTTAGCGTTAAAAAAAAAAAAAAAAAAAAAAGCGCATGTAAAGCGCCTGAAAGAAGCTGCATCTGCAATTCCACTGTGAAAGCCAGAGTGCTTTCACACTAAAGTGCCTTAAAAACGCCCCAGTGTGAGAGGGGTCTTACCGTAAAAAAAAAAAAAAAAGCACCTGAAAGAAGCTACATCTGCAATCCCAATGTGAAAGCCTGAGTGCTTTCACACTGAAGCGCTGCGCTGGCAGGGTGTCAAAGGAAGTCCTGCAAGCAGCTTCTTTGCGGTGCTTTAGGAGCGTTGAATACACCGCTCCTAAATCGCCCCTTCCCATTGAGGTGCTTTTTTTAACGCCAAAGTGCCTGAAAAACGCCCCAGTGTGAAAAAAGGGGTCTAAAGCATCAGTAATTGGTGTTCTGACAACAGCGGCTAAGGAGGAAAAAGTTGTCCCTGCCTCAGAAGCAGCCATGTTGTTGGTTAGTATCGAGCAGACTAATATCGTGTACTGGAGTGTATACGGTTGTCGGTGTTTTGTCAAAACAGCAACTCGTCTAAATCTCCAATTACTAATGCTTTACAGTAGGCAGACGTGACGCGATTGGAGATCTCAATGAATTGGCTACTTTGACAGAACACTGACTCACAGTGGCGGCTGGTGCTCAACATTTTGGAAAGAGTGGAAGAATGGTCAAACATTCCCATAGACACCCTCCTAAACCTTGTGGACGGCCTTCCCAGAAGAGATGAAGCTGTTATAGCTGCAAAGGGCGGGGCCAACTCATTATTGAACCCTACGGACTAATAGGTAGATTCAGTAAGAGTTAGGCCGACTTATCAGTAGATAAGCCGACCTAACTCAGAATCTACGCCGACTTATGTTTAAGCGTATGCTCAAACAGAGATACGCTTAAACATATCTAAGATACGACGGCTTGCGCCGTCCTATCTTAGATTGCAATATTTTGGATGGCCGCTAGGTGGCGCTTCCATTGCGGTTGGCGTAGAATATGTAAATGAGGAGATACGCCGATTCACGAACGTACGCCCGGCCGACGCAGTACTTTTACGCCGTTTGCGTAAGAGATAGGCCGCGTAAAGTTAGAGCTAGGCCCTATTGGAATAGTAATGTCAAGTATGGCCGCCGTTCCCGTGTCGAAATTCTAATTTTTTACGTCGTTTGCGTAAGTCGTCAGTGAATCGGGATTTACGCCATTTACGTCCACGTCAAAATCAATAGGCCCGTGCGGCGTACTTAGCCGCAATTCACACTGGGAAATGTAGGCGCCCGGCGCATGCGCAGTAAGGAATAACGTAAAAATCGTGAGATCAAGCCTCATTAACATAAAACACACCCCCCTCAAACACATTTGAATTAGGCACCCTTACGCCCGCCCGCTTTAGGCTACGCCGCCGTAAGATAGCAGGCAATTACATTGTGAATCATGTACTTGCCTAGCTGACTTACGGCGGCGTAGCCTAAACACGCTAAGCTACGCCGCCGCAAGTTTGCACGATCGTACCTGAATCTAGCTATAAGACTGGGATGCCATTAAAGTTCATGTGTGTGTAAAGGCAGGCGTCCCAATAATTTTGGTAGTATAGTGTATATTATACATTCACATCAGTACCTGCCCTCAAAAAGCTTACAATCCAAGGTCCCCAACTCAGATATGGTCATGGAATCTGCTTATATTGCACCAGCAAAGCGATCACCATGGGCCAGTTCACCAACCACACAAATCCGTACATAGCCTACAATCACATCCATAATCTAGCTCAGAGGAGCCGTGCCCTAGATAGCGCTGTGCCAGCAATGACCAGATGGACGCCGTTCTTCGTACAGAAGACATTTCTGTATGTTTAGAAGCCTACAAAGATAATCCATACTACTGCCAACACAAAATTGTGAAAAACAAACATACATAATAAAAAGTTACACGGATGGTGGAACCAACATAGGGACAAGGGCAGTGGCTGTGTGGTAGGGTGACCAGACATCCCTGGTTTACGGGGACAGCCCCCGGATTGAGGACACTGTCCCCAGAGCCAGTCTGTCTCCGGACTTGTCCCCGGATTGCTGTGGCATGGGGGGCGGCATCTGGTACTCTCGCCCCAGGTGCAACATTTGGGGGGGGGGGGTGCAAAATCATTACTGTGCACCCCCAAGTGTGCCGTGTTGCCCCCCCCCAATGACTCCTGTAGTCCAGCCTGTCCCTCATGATCGCTCTGGTGAGGGTGGCCCGTGTGTGTGTTTGAGAACAGTTGTGGGGAGGGGCGGTGCAGAGTGTATGGCGGCTATTGGAGAAGCTCTTGGTGGGGGATACTGAGGAGCGGCTGGGTGTTGGGCACAGTACCTGGTGCTGGGGAAAGCCCCGCTCCGATAGATCACCATGGGAGGCCAGCAAAATCAACCGATCTACACTGTTCATGTAGGGGGGGTGCGAGTAGTATTGGAATCAGGTTGGTCAGTGTAGTGGTCAGTGTAGGAATCAGGTAGGTCGGTGGAGGAATCAGGTAGGTCGGTGGAGGAATCAGGTAGGTCGGTGGAGGAATCAGGTAGGTCGGTGGAGGAATCAGGTAGGTCGGTGGAGGAATCAGGTAGGTCGGTGGAGGAATCAGGTAGGAATCAGGTAGGTCAGTCTAGTGGTCAGTGTAGGAATCAGGTAGGTCAGTGTAGGAATCAGGTAGGTCAGTGTAGGAATCAGGTAGGTCAGTGTAGGAATCAGGTAGGTCAGTGTAGTGGTCAGTGTAGGAATCAAGTTGGTCAGTGTAGGAATCAGGTAGGTCAGTGTAGGAATCAGGTAGGTCAGTGTAGTGGTCAGTGTAGGAATCAGGTAGGTCAGTGTAGTGGTCAGTGTAGGAATCAGGTAGGTCAGTGTAGTGGTCAGTGTAGGAATCAAGTTGGTCAGTGTAGGAATCAGGTTGGTCAGTGTAGTGGTCAGTGTAGGAATCAGGTAGGTCAGTGTAGGGATCAAGTTGGTCAGTGTAGGAATCAAGTTGGTCAGTGTAGTGGTCAGGGTAGGAATCAGGTAGGTCAGTGTAGGGATCAGGTAGGTCAGTGTAGTGGTCAGTGTAGGAATCAGGTAGGTCAGTGTAGGAATCAGGTAGGTCAGTGTAGGAATCAGTGTAGGAATCAGGTAGGTCAGTGTAGGGATCAGGTAGGTCAGTGTAGGGATCAGTGTAGGAATCAGGTAGGTCAGTGTAGGGATCAGGTAGGTCAGTGTAGGGATCAGGTAGGTCAGTGTAGGGATCAGTGTAGGAATCAGGGAGGTCAGTGTAGGGATCAGGTAGGTCAGTACTACTGTACTAGTGGAAGGGACTCGGAGTGCGTGGGGTGCAAATTTCTTGCCTTGTCCCGGGCGCCAACAACCCACACTACACCACTGACTGCAGATATAAATTGAGGAAAATATGTGTATAAAACAGTTTACCATTTGCCCAAAAAATATGTCCCCGGATTTCAAAGATCTGGTCACCTTACGGTAAGGTCTTGGTGACCACACCGGCGTGCCCCTGGCTGTTCCATAAATTTACTTGAGAAGACAATTAGAGCTGAACCAGAAAATCCGGTTTAGAAGCTCGCTGTTAAGGACCTGGCAAGAGACCCGATCCCAACTCACCTCCACATATCCAAGTACAACGTCCTCGCAGTCCTTACTTTTGTGTAGAAGTGGAAGCAAGCCATGCTCTGTGCAGAGAGATCACAGAAATCGCCCTGACAACGTCTTCATCTGACTTTCTGTCTAGGGTGCCGCCACCCCCCTAACACCTCTGCCGCCCTCCCTATCAATGCGCCCAGTAGGGTCGCCACCTGTCCGGGATTCATCCGGACAGTCCAGGTTTTGAACCATGTGTCCAGGTTTCAGGCGGACTGAGACCCAGACGCATTATTCAGACTGGGCTGTGGCTCCCCAAGTAACCAAGTCACACACAAAGCTATTGCCACCCGGGAGCTGTAGGTGGCTGTCTCGGGACAGGTGCGGCATCACGGGGGGGCAGACTAATGATGTCAGCAAGAGCAATTTGGCCACACCCACTGTTTGCTGCAGCATGCTAGGCGCACCGCATTACTACTCTCCTTGGGGGCCCCCAAAGGTGTGCCAAGCTGCTAAAATGTTCAGGTTTGGCTTGAAGAAAAACGTGGCAACCCTAGGGCCCGGCCCCTTTCCGGATGCTGGGTGCATGAATTCCTTCGTGAGTTGAGCCAGAGGCTCTACTAGGCTTAAAAAAAAAAGGTGGGCTCAGAGCGCAGAGCACCGCTTCTGGATCCCACCCAGTTGTGCGACCATAGCGAATGAATCTTTGCTATTTTCACACTAAATCTTCTCCCTGCCAATCAGGAAGCAGATGTGAGACCGGTTTCCTGATTGGCCAAAACGTCAGGAGATCCTTTTGGACGCCTGATGTAGAGCCAGGGAGGAAGCCGCTAGAGCCAGAGAGGAAGCCCACCACCTTGGAGCTGTTGCCCGGACCTCGCACACGCTAGCCTGGAGCCGCTGCCTAAACCCATCACCCGCTAGTCTGAGGAGCCGCTGCCCAAACCCATCACCCACTAGCCTGGAGCCGCTGCCTAAACCCATCACCCACTAGCCTGGAACCGCTGCCCAAACCCATCACCCGCTAGCCTGAGGAGCCGCTGCCCAAACCCATCACCCGCTAGCCTGTCCTCCGCATCCCCTAGCATAAAGCCGCTGCCTGGACCCCACACCTCTAGCCTGGAGCCACTGGCCGGACCCCACACCCGCTAGCTTGGAGCTGCTGCCCGCACCCCGCTAGCCTGGAGCCGCTGCCCAGATCCATCACCCTCTAGCTTCGAGCCACTGCCCAAACCCATCACCTACTAGCCTGGAGCCGCTGCCCAGACCCCACTAGCCTGGACCCGCTGGCCAAACCCATCACCTGCTAGCCTGGAGCCGCTGCCCTGGACCCTACACCCGCTAGCCTGGAGCTCTGCCCAGACCCATCACCTGCTAGCCTGGAGCCGCTGCCCTGTAACCCACACCCGCTAGCCAGGAGCTGATGCCCTGGACCCCACACCCGCTAGCCAGGAGCCGCTGCCCAGACCCCACTAGCATGGAGCCGCTGGCCAGTCCCATCACCTGCTAGCCTGGAGCTTCTGCCCAGACCCATCACCTGCTAGCCTGGAGCTGCTGCCCCGGACCCCAGACCCGCTAACCTGGAGCAGCTGCCCACAATCACTAGCCTGGAGCCACTGCCCGCATCCTGCCACGCTGGATGACACCCCCATATCTATCTGGATCTGTCTAGGTAAGTGCTGGACCAACTGGCAGACACGTGCAGCACCGCTGGGAGGGTGGTTGTTTGCCGCACACCCCCTGAACAAAAACCCCACCAGCCGCCACTGGTGCAGTCTGATCACTGGGGGAGAGGAGACTGAGGAAATGCTCCCTCCTACCTGTAATATGAGGACATCATCCCAGCCTAGGCAAAGTCACTCATTGAAGCGCAAGAATGGCGTTTTTTTAATGATAAACAGTGAAGCTTTTTTGAGAGAGTAAAAACTCTGATACAAAATAGCAAGAAATACCGGCAACTCAAAAGCTTCTTCTTAAAACTTTATTGAGTACTAACAGCAGTGTGACATCTAAAGTGCCAACATGTTTTGGCCGGAGCCGTCCTCATAGCGTACAGATATCCATTCCTCCAAAAAAAAAAAAGGGGGGCGGTACACTCCGAGACAGCAGAGTTCGTCATTCAGACTTGTACCCATAGGTGTGTGCAACCTGTGGCACCCCAAATCTCAAACACACACGCCTTTCTCTGCAGCCTCAGCTGCACTGCACAGTGAATGAATAGGAAGTGCTCTGTGCTGAGCGGCTTCCTGTTCATTCACAGTTTCAAACACAGTTTACTATGCTTCAATTATGAATGAACACAGTGAGTGATTATGTTCATTTAGAAAAAAAAAAAAAAAAAAAAAGAGGCTGGTAAATGACCTATTTACTAGCCTCTTCCCCTGCTCCTCTCCATCCTGAAATAACCCCTTCAGCGGCTGGGAGGAGAGGGAGTGATGCCAGCAGCACTGCGGGCGGGAGGGCAGTAGGGGAATTGGCACCGCGCGTAGTGGTTAGGGTGTGCCCAGGCACACCTGGCACACACCTATGCTTGTATTATGTACAAGTCCATTTTAAAGGAAAAGTTTTCCCGGATTTTGACAATACAGGTTTCTGAAACCACAGTGGAGTTAGATGGCACAAGAAACCAGGGTCTCATTTCTAACAGCTTCCCCCAGCCATGCCACACAGCGTTCACCCGTTTCTATTCAATTCTGACAGCCGCCGCCACAACACCCAAACAGTGGCCTTTATCAGATTGGATGCATCTGCTGGTTAGCCAAAAATGAGGAGCTAGATCCAGGTACCCTTTACGTCGGTGTATCTATAGATACGCCGCGTAAGTTGAAAGATGCGCCGTCGTATCTATGCGTGCTATTCAGGGATCTAGATACGCCTGAATTTCTGCTTCCTCCGACCGACGGAAGTCTTAGTACGCCGTCGTATCTAGCGCGCATATTTACGCTGGCCGCTAGGGGCGCTTCCGTAGATTTACGCGTAGAATATGTAAATGAGCTAGCTACGCAGATTCACAAACGTACTTGCGCCCGCTACGCCGTTTACGTCCGGCGTAACATTACCCCTGCTATATGAGGCGCAGCCAATGTTAAGGTATAGACGTCGGAACAGCCGTCAAATTGTACGTCGTTTACGTGAATGGGGCTGTGCGTAGGTTACGTTCACGTCGAAAGCATTGCGCCGACATTTCTTAGGGAGTATATGCAACGTGATTCTGAGCATGCGCCGTACGAACGGCAATTCATTTACATGGGGTCACGGCTAATTTAAATGAAGCACGCCCCCTACCTGCCTATTTTGAATTAGGCGGGCTTACGCCGGCCTAATTACACTATGCCGGTGCAACGTACGGCGTGGGATCTTTCAGAATACTGTTCTGGGCTCCCCGATTTACGTCGGCGTAGCGCGTATGAGATGCGCTACGCCGGCCAAAAGGTACGCCGCTGTACCTGAATCTAGCTCGATCTGTCTGCCACCCTCAATTTTTCAAAGAACATCGAGAGGGAGTGAGCAGATAGGGCCATCCATGTAGCGGATTTCACCCGTTCTTCAGGAACCGGCTGAAATTTGCATTGGGTATGACCAGCTTTAAACTACGTTCAGATGACATGGACATGGGTGAGCGAGTTTGGGATGGAGGAACTTGACTGGTCTGCACAGAATCCTGACCTCAACTCAATCCAATTCATCCCAAAGGTGTTCTATCAGGTTGAGGTCAGGGCTCTGTGCAGGCCAGTCAAGTTCCTCCACCCCAAACTCGCTTATCCATGTCTTTATGGACCTTGTAAATATTCTGATGTCACATTCTCACGCTGTAACTATCCTGATGTCACGCTGTAACTATCCTGATGTCACGCTGTAACTATCCTGATGTCACGCTGTAACTATCCTGATGTCACGCTGTAACTATCCTGATGTCACGCTGTAACTATCCTGATGTCACGCTGGAACTATCCTGATGTCACAGTGTAACTATCCTGATGTCACAGTGTCACTATCCTGATGTCACAGTGTCACTATCCTGATGTTACGCTGTAACTATCCTGATGTCACGCTGTAACTATCCTGATGTCACGCTGTAACTATCCTGATGTCACGCTGTAACTATCCTGATGTCACGCTGTAACTATCCTGATGTCACGCTGTAACTATCCTGATGTCACGCCGTAACTATCCTGATGTCACGCCGTAACTATCCTGATGTCACGCCGTAACTATCCTGATGTCACGCCGTAACTATCCTGATGTCACGCAGTAACTATCCTGATGTCACGCAGTAACTATCCTGATGTCACGCAGTAACTATCCTGATGTCACGCCGTAACTATCCTGATGTCACGCCGTAACTATCCTGATGTCACGCCGTAACTATCCTGATGTCACGCCGTAACTATCCTGATGTCACGCCGTAACTATCCTGATGTCACGCCGTAACTATCCTGATGTCACGCCGTAACTATCCTGATGTCACGCCGTAACTATCCTGATGTCACGCCGTAACTATCCTGTCGTCACATTGTAACTATCCTGTCGTCACATTGTAACTATCCTGTCGTCACATTGTAACTATCCTGATGTTACATTGTCGCATTGTAAAATATCCTGATGTTACATTGTAAATACTTTAGATGTTACATTGTAAATATCCTGATGTTATGTTTGTTACATTGTATATATCCTGTTGTTACATTGTCACATTGTAAATATTCTGATGTTATGTTTTTTACATTGTAAATATCCTGTTGTTACGTTGTCACAATGTAAACACTCTGATGTTACATTGTAACTATCCTGATGTCACATTGTATATATCCTGTTGTTACGTTGTTACATTGTAAATATTCTGATGTTACGTTGTCACAGTGTAAACACTCGGATGTTACGTTGTTACATTGTAAATATTCTGATGTTACGTTGTCACAGTGTAAACACTCGGATGTTACGTTGTTACATTGTAAATATTCTAGCTGGCTCAATCCCAGGCCTTATGGCTACATACAAAGAATGGGAAATGTATACAAACAGAACCCGGGGAAGATTAGAGGAAGGGCTGACACATCAGTGCTGCAATCAGTGTGCTGTCAGTGGTGTGTGCCAGTCCCCCCCAGCCTGGATTGTCCGTCCCCCCCCCCCCCCGCCGTCCAGCACCACACCTGCAGCTCTGAGATCAGCCCCCGGGGTCAGTGTGTACCCAGCAAGGACCTGTCCCCCTCCCCCGTCCTCCTTACCCTCTCTTGTGTTTGTTGTCCATTCTCTTCTTCTGCCTGACAGGTTGCAGGGGGATATTATCCGTCATCTTAGCTGCTGGCAGGCTGTGGATGGAGCAGGGAATGGAGAGGCTGTAGGAGGAAGGTGGGGCCTGTCCTCAGTTTCCTGGCTCTCCCTCTCCTATTCTTCCAGCAGCCTGACAAGTATATCAGGGGCTGGACTGCTGGGGGAAGAGGCCAACCCTGTCTCCTTCATTCATACACAATACAGCAGCTGCACCTTCCCTGGCTCCTCCCCCCTGACCTGCTACTCAAAGAGAACCTGTCCTCCCTCCTGCAGCATTACAGCAAATCCAGATCAATCCATCCATCGATTGCTTACCAATGAGCCATTTCCTTATCAATCAAATTATTCAATTCATGAGCAGGGCCCTCCTAACCCTAAGGCTGCATTCCCACCTGAGCCTATCGTCTTCGAGCGATTTTCTGGCGTATATTCAGGCGTTTTTGAGCGTTTGTTTGCAGCGTTTTTGGGCTTTGGCGTTTTTTTTAGCCAACAAAGAAAACTAGTATCTGTTGCATCATTGGTATTTCAGCTTTTCCATTAGCTTTTATTTCTTCTTTTATTATTATTATTATTCATTTATTATAATGCTTTTTCCTTAGGGTAAGGCAGGGGTCTTCAAACTACGGCCCTCCAGGTGTTCAGGAACTACAATTCCCATCATGCCTAGTCATGTCTGTGAATGTCAGTGTGTTACAATGCCTCATGGGATGTGTAGTTCTACAACAGCTGGAGGGCTGTAGTTTGAGGATCCCTGGGGTAAGGAGTTTGAGTTCTTTTTAGGTTATGGTTGGGATTATTTATTATTATTAAAAATATATATATATATATATATATATTTTTTATTTTTTTTCATTATAGGATTAATAATAAATGAATAAATAAATGTAAAATAAATAGAAATCATATTTAAAAAATAAATAAATTCAATAAATTAATACCAAGTAACAACAAATAAATAATTAACCCTTACCCCTTAAAAAATAATAATAATAAATAACTAAACACCCTAACACAAAAAAAATATTATTATTATTATTAATAACGTATTTTTTTGTTTGAGTTTGGGTGTTATTTTTATTATTATTAATAATAATGTATTTCATATTTTTTAAGGTTATTTATTATCATTATTAATAATAATGTATTTTTTTGCTTGAGTTTTGGTGTTGTTATTTTTATTATTATGTAATATATTACCTGGACAGATAGATTCAGATAGATGAAGCGTGTCAGCAGGCAGCTTCTCCAGGCCAGCAGGTGCTGAGTCCGGGCAGCGGCTCCAGACTAGTGGGTGCTGAGTCCGGGCAGCGGCTCCAGACTAGTGGGTGCTGAGTCCGGGCAGCGGCTTCAGACTAGCGAGTTTGGAGTCCAGGCAGCAGCTCCGGACTAGCTGGTGCGGAGTCCAGGCAGCGGCTCCAGACTAGCAGGTGCAGAGTCCAGGCAGCGGCTCTGGACTAGCTGGTGCGGAGTCCAGGCAGCGGGTCCAGGCTAGTGGGTACGGGTCCGGGCAGCGGCACCAGGCTAGCGTGTGAGGGGTCCGGGCAGCGGCTCCAGGCTAGTGGGGTCCGGACAGCAGCTCCAGGCTAGTGGGTGCAGGGTCTGTGCAGCAGCACCAGACTAGCAGGTGCAGAGTCCGGGCAGCAGCTCTAGGCTAGTGGGTGAGGGGTCCGGGCAGCGGCTCCAGGCTAGCAGGTGCTGAGTCTGGGCAGTGGCTCCAGGCTAGCGGGTGAGGAGTCTGGGCAGCACCACCAGGCTAGCAGGTGCGAGCAGCGGCTTCAGGCTAGCAGGTGCGGAAAACGGCTCCAGGCTAGCGAGTGCGGTGTCCAGGCAGCGGCTCCAAGCAAGCGGGCAGTGGCTCCAAGCTAGTGGGTACGGGGTCCGGGCAGTGGCACCAGGCTAGCATGTACGGGGTCTGGGCATCGGCTCCAGGCTAGTGGGTGCAGGGTCTGTGCAGCGGCACCAGACTAGCGGGTGCGGAGTCCTGGCAGCGGCTCCAAGCAAGCGGGCAGTGGCTCCAAGCTAGTGGGTACGGGGTCCGGGCAGTGGCACCAGGCTAGCATGTACGGGGTCCGGGCATCGGCTCCAGGCTAGTGGGTGCAGGGTCTGTGCAATGGCACCAGACTAGCGGGTGTGGAGTCCTGGCAGCAGCTCTAGGCTAGAGGCTGAGGAGTCCGGGGCAGCAGCTAGCAGGTGCGAGCAATGGCTTCAGGCTAGCAGGTGCGGAGAACAGCTCCAGGCTAGCGAGTGCGGTGTCCAGGCAGCCGCTCCAGGCAAGCGGGAGCAGGCAGCAGCTCCAGGCTAGTGGATACGGGGTCTGGGCAGCGGCACCAGGCTAGCGTGTGAGGAGTCTGGGCAGCGGCTCTAGGCTAGCGGGGTCCGGGCAGCAGCACCAGGCTAGTAGGTGCGAGCAGAGGCTTTAGGGTAGCAGGTGTGGAGAACAGCTCCAGGCTAGTGAGTGCGGTGTCCAGGCAGCGGCTCCAGGCAAGCGGGTGCGGGCAGCGGCTCCAGGCTAGCATGTGTCTCGTACGGGGAGCGGCTCCAGGCAAGCGGGTGCGGGCAGCGGCTCCAGGCTAGCATGCGTGTGGTCCGGGCAGCGGCTCCAGGCTAGCAGGTGCTGAGTCTGGGCAGCGGCTCCAGGCTAGCAGGTGCAGGGTCTGGGCAGCAGCTCCAGGCTAGTGGGCGCATGGTCCGGGAGCGGCTCCAGGCTAGCGGGCGCGTAGTCCAGGGATTGGCTCCAGGCTAGCAGTCCGGGGAGTGGCTTCAGGCTAGTGGGTGTGGGGTCCGGGCAGCGGCTCCAGGCTAGCGGGCGACTGGTCCAGGCAGCAGCTCCATTTTAGCAGGTGCGTGGTCCGGGCAGCGCCTCCAGGCTAGCAGGTGCGTGGTCCGGGCAGCGCCTCCAGGCTAGCAGGTGCGTGGTCCGGGCAGCGGCTCCAGGCTAGCAGGTGCGGGGTCCGGGCAGCGGCTTCAGGATAGCGGGTGTGGGGTCCGGGGAGATGCTCCAGGCTAGCGGGTGCGGTTCCCGGGCAGCGGCTCCAGGCTAGCAGGTGCGTGGTTCAGGGAGCGGCTTCAGGATAGCGGTGTGGGGTCCGGGGAGCAGCTCCAAGCTAGCAAGTGCGGTTCCAGGGCAGCGGCTCCAGGCTAGCGGGTGCGGTTCCCGGGCAGCGGCTCCAGGCTAGCGGGTGCGGTTCCCGGGCAGCGGCTCCAGGCTAGCAGGTGCGTGGTTCAGGGAGCGGCTTCAGGATAGCGGTGTGGGGTCCGGGGAGCAGCTCCAAGCTAGCAAGTGCGGTTCCAGGGCAGCGGCTCCAGGCTAGCGGGTGCGGTTCCCGGGCAGCGGCTCCAGGCTAGCGGGTGCGGTGCCCGGCAGATTTAGTGTGAAAATACTGAAAACCCATTCGCTATGGTCACACAACTGGGTGGGATCGGGACGCAGTGCTCTGCGCTCACCCTTTTTTGAAGCCAATTAGAGTCTCTAATCATGTGCTTCCTTCATGTGAAGGATAATGATAACAATAGTAATAATAGGAATATGCAACACAAAAAATAAAGTAGAACTAAAGGCAAAATGTTTTTTTTAGTTGTTTTTTGCTATCTGATTGGGACACAACAGGAAGTGAGGGGATTACTGGGGTGTCCCCATTGGAAGATTTTCCTTCTGTTATTGTTCTGGGGACAGCCCAAGATGTGGGATTTTCTATCACTCTTGGTGAATCTCTCTAATGGAGCCACAGACAGGGATAAAAACCTGGCAGGGGTTCTATGTTTTGCATTTAGCACACTACATCAGACAGGCACTCTGGTGGGCACCCCAAAAACACTCAAGGGCCCCCTCCTCTCTCAGCGCACATATTCCTGAGGTAACCACCAGAGTGGGCGGTGCTTAGTTGCCTGTTTTGGTCACACACCTGGAACCTCAGAGTCCTAGAGGAAGTAATAAAAAAACACACCTCATTCTGGCAGGCACTGTCAAGGGCATCACGAGGGCACCTGAGGACCCCTCCTAACTCTCGGTACGGAGGAAGCACAGAACCTGCAGCGATGCCTGAGGTAATCCACGAGCGCTGCAGAGGGGGCGGTGCTTAGTTGCCGATGTTATACAGAGATGGGGCGTGGCCATTTCTCCCGCCCAAATTCTGAAGAGATTCCGCGCAGAGCGGAGGGGGCGGGGCTTAATGTTCTCTGAGAGGAAGGAGGCTGCAGGTGTTCTCCAGCTCTGCGGGGGCGGGGCTGGCTGAGTGTAAACAAGGAAGAGACAATGGACTGTGAGGAGCCCCGGGGAGACTGAGCTGTCTGGAGGTAAAATAGAAGGATATTGTTATAGGGATGTGTGCACTTCTATAGTCTGTATATAATGAGGAGATACTGACCTGATGTCAGGGAGAAAAGGGACCAACATGGAGGGGCTCCTCCCTTATCCTTCTACAACACAGTGTCCCCTCCCCCATCCTTCTACCATAAGGTGCCCACTGTCCACCCTGCCCATTCTACCACAAGGTGCCCGCTGTCCACGCTTCTCATTCTACCACAAGGTGCCCACTGTCCACCCTTCTCATTCTACCACAAGGTGCCCACTGTCCACGCTTCTCATTCTACCACAAGGTGCCCACTGTCACCCTTCTCATTCTACCACAAGGTGCCCACTGTCCACCCTTCCCATTCTACCACAAGGTGCCCACCCTTCTCATTCTACCACAAGGTGCCCACTGTCCACCCTTCTCATTCTACCACAAGGTGCCCACTGTCACCCTTCTCATTCTACCACAAGGTGCCCACTGTCACCCTTCTCATTCTACCACAAGGTGCCCACTGTCCACCCTTCTCATTCTACCACAAGGTGCCCACTGTCACCCTTCTCATTCTACCACAAGGTGCCCACTGTCCACCCTTCTCATTCTACCACAAGGTGCCCACTGTCCACCCTTCTCATTCTACCACAAGGTGCCCACTGTCACCCTTCTCATTCTACCACAAGGTGCCCACTGTCCACCCTTCTCATTCTACCACAAGGTGCCCGCTGTCCACCCTTCTCATTCTACCACAAGGTGCCCACTGTCCACGCTTCTCATTCTACCACAAGGTGCCCACTGTCCCCTCCTCCTGTTCTACCAAAAGGTGCCCACTGTCCCCTCCCTCTATTCTACCACAAGGTGCCCACTGTCCCCTCCCCCTTCCTTCTACCACAAGGTGCCCGCTGTCCCCTCCTCCTGTTCTACCACAAGGTGCCCACTGTCCACCCTTCTTATTCTACCACAAGGTGCCCACTGTCCCCTCCTCCTGTTCTACCACAAGGTGCCCACTGTCCACCCTTCTCATTCTACCACAAGGTGCCCACTGTCCCCTCCTCCTGTTCTACCACAAGGTGCCCACTGTCCACCCTTCTCATTTTACCACAAGGTGCCCGCTGTCCCCTCCTCCTGTTCTACCAAAAGGTGCCCACTGTCCCCTCCCTCTATTCTACCACAAGGTGCCCACTGTCCCCTCCCCCTTCCTTCTACCACAAGGTGCCCGCTGTCCCCTCCTCTGTTCTACTGCAAGGTGCCTGCTGTCCCTTTACCTATACAGCTTCAACCACAAGGTGCCCCCAGTCTGCCCCACCGACCTCCTATCACAAGGTCCCCACTGTCCCTTCCCCTGCCCTTCTACCACAAGATGCCCCCAATCTGCCCCACTGTACTTTCCCTTGCCCTTCTACCACAAGTTGCCCGCTGTCCCCCCCTCACCCTTCTACCACAAGGTGCCCGCTGTCCCCTCCCTCACCCTTCTACCACAAGGTGCCCGCTATCCCCTCCCTCACCCTTCTACCACAAGGTTCCCGCTATCCCCTCCCTCACCCTTCTACCACAAGGTGCCCGCTGTCCCCTCCCTCACCCTTCTACCACAAGGTGCCCGCTATCCCCTCCCTCACCCTTCTACCACAAGGTGCCCGCTGTCCCCTCCCTTGCCCTTCTACCACAAGGTTTTCACTGTTCACTATTTCCATTCTACCACAAGGTGCCCACTGTGCCCTCCCCATTCTTCCACCACACAGTGCCCACTCTCCCCTACCTCTCCCTTCTAGCACAAGGTGCCCACTGTCCCCTCCCTTGCCCTTCTACCACAAGGTGCCCACTGTGCCCTCCCCATTCTTCCACCACACAGTGCCCACTCTCCCCTACCTCTCCCTTCTAGCACAAGGTGCCCACTGTCCCCTCCCTTGCCCTTCTACCACAAGGTTCTCACTGTTCACTATTTCCATTCTACCACAAGGTGCCCACTGTGCCCTCCCCATCCTTCCACCACACGGTGCCCACTCTCCCCTACCTCTCCCTTCTAGCACAAGGTGCCCACTGTCCCCTCCCCCTGTTCTACCACAATGTGCACACTGTTCCCTCCCCTGTTCTACCACAAGGTGCCGGCTGTCCCCTCACCCATCCTACTACAAGGAGCCCACAGTCCCCTCCCCCATCCGTCTACTACAAGGTGCCCGCTGTCCCCTCCACCTTCCTTCTACCACAAGGTGCCCACTGTCCCCTTCCTTCTATCACAAGGTGCCCACTGTCTCCTCCCCCATCCTTCTACTACAAGGTGCCTGCTCTCCCCTCCCCCATCCTTCTACCGCAAGGTGCCCACTGTCTCCTCCCCCATCCTTCTAGGAGCCAGGAACGCGCCCCCCGTCCCGCCAAGCACGCGCACAGAAGCGAACGCATACGTGAGCAGCGCCCGCATATGAAAGCGGTGTTCAAACCACACATGTGAGGTATCACCGCGATTGGTGGAGCAAGAGCAATAATTCTAGCCCTAGAACTCCTCTGTAACTCAAAACATGCAACCTGTAGAATTTTTTAAACGTCGCCTATGGAGATTTTAAAGGGTAAAAGTTTGTCGCCATTCCACTAGGGGACGCAATTTTGAAGCGTGACATGTTGGGTATCAATTTACTCGGCGTAACATTATCTTTCATAATATAAAAAAAAAATTGAGCTAACTTTACTGTTGTCTTATTATTTAATTAAACAAAGTGTATTTTTCCCCCAAAAAAAGTGCGCTTGCAAGACCGCTGTGCAAATACGGTGTGACAGAAAGTATTGCAACGATCGCCATTTTATTCTCTAGGGTGTTAGAATAAAAAATATATGTAATGTTTGGGGGTTCTAATTAGAGGAAAGGAGATGACAGTGAAAACAGACAGGGGAAGCTCCATTAGCATTGCTGGTTGTCTTGTCATACCAACAGCCACCACAAGATGGCGCCAGATCACAGAAGGAAGCATAGGCCTGCAGAAGGCCGCAAAGTCGCAGCCTTAATTACCAACCGGCGTGGACAGACACGATCGCGCGGCGGGGGAAGGTGGGGGCGCACAGAGACGCAGGATACTCAAGCTGTGCCTCCCCAGGTAGCTAATTCTAGTCGCAATGGCGACCTGGCGCCCGGGGTTTGTCGAACCCTGACTTAAGACCCCTTTCACACTGCCAACGGCCATAAAGTTGGCGGTAACATAGCGGTAAAACGCTGTTTATTTACCGTCGGATTTGCGGCGCATTTCAGCAGCCAGCGGGGCGCCCAGGGTTTGTCGAACCCTGACTCAAGACCCCCTTCACACTGCCAACGCCCATAACGTTGGTGGTAAAATAGCGGTAAAACGCTGTTTATTTACCGTCGGATTTGCGGTGCATTTCAGCAGCCAGCGCGGCAATTTTAACCCCTGCTAGCAGCCGAGAAAGGGTTAATACCGCCCGTAATGCGCCGCTACAGCGGTGTATTGCCGGCGGTACTGCGGCGCTGCTCATTGATTTCAATGGGCAGGAGCGCATTAGGAGTGGAGAGTACCAAGAATGGGGTTTATTTTATCTCCAGTGTACCCCCAGACCTTATTTTAGCCTATGACACAGTGGCGGTGCGTCCACCAGGGTGCACGGGCGCCACCCCATCTCTCCAGCCGCCCGCTCTCTATCACCAATAGATAGATTCATGCAATCCATCTACGGACACTATTCAGGCGCCCGGACCCTTTTTGGGCCATGAATTACAGCGGCAGGTTTTTTTTTTTTTTTAAGCAACTGATTAGAGACGTAGGCTCTAATAGGCGTCAAAAAAGGTGAAAAAAAAAGAAAAAGAAAGGTTAAAAAAAAAAAGTGACCTTTGAGCGCCATGCTGGGCGCTCACAGGTTACTCAGCTGTTCTAGAAAAGCAAATTAATATTCACTTTCCTAAAACTGAACCACCTCTCCGCCACTCAGGTGCTCGGGTCTGTTATCCGTCACCTGATTGGCCGTCAGGCGTCCAATCATAGCAGAGGACGGGAAGAGAGAATGCATCGAGGACAGCGTTCGCCGCCACCGGCTGCCCCACTGAGACAGGGTAAGTGCGGGCGGGGGGGCACATTGGCAGCATTTGATGGCACAGTAGCTGCGTTTCATCGGACACAGCGGGAACATTTGATGGCACAGTGGCTGCGTGTTATGGGCACAGTGGCTGCATTTGATGGGCACAGTGGCTGCATTTGATGGCACAGTAGCTGCATTTCATCGGACACAGCGGGAGCATTTGATGGCACAGTGGCTGCAAATGATGGGCACAGTGGCTGCTTGTTATGGGCACAGTGGCTGCATTTGATGGGCACAGTGGCGGCAATTTTCATCATCTGCTAGTTGTTAGATCAACCACCATCCGTCTTCGTCTCTTAAATGTCCATCTTTTGACCCAGCACTAGAGCTGCACGATGAATAGTTATCGCAATTTTTTCCTCCCCCTTACGATCTTGACAGCGTATTTTCCCGATTCTTTCTATGCAGAGAATTCTCTCTGCGCTGCTGAAGCCGTCAAAAAATAAATAAAAAAAAAAGGCAGTCTGCCAAGTATCACAACATTCTTTAGCAGTGGAATAAAGTATAAACATTGTAACGATTTGTCTTTTAAAGTTTAGATCAAAGGAATACACTTCTGTGTGTAAATGAGGGAAGTTTAAAGGAACACTAAAGGCAAAGTTTTTTTTTTAAATAACAAACATGTTATACTTACCTCCACTGTGCAGCTTGTTTTGCACAGTGTCCCCTAACCCGGTCTTCTGGGGTCCCTCGGCGGCTCTCTCGGCTCCTCCTCGCAAAAGCTTTCCACCTTCATGCGAGCAAGGTGGAAAGCTTTTGCGAGCACGCTCCTGTGATACAGCGGCGGGCATAGCCTGGGAACAGCGTTTCCCCGAAGACAGCCAAGGGGTGACGTCACAGGCTGAATTCCCCGTGGGGATCCCGAACCGGGAAGTGGTGCAAATACCTGTCTCAGATAGGTATCCGCACCCCTCTCCCCCTGAAGGGGGCCAAATGTGACACCGGAAGGGGGGGGGGTCCAAAAAGCGGAGGTTCACTTTTTGTGTGACCCTCCGCTTAAATTTCATCCAGCGACAGGAGCCTCAGAGCTGACAAGGAAGTATCACCTACATTGGAGGTAGAAGGCTGGCTAGAAGAAATGCATTAAAAATACTTTGCCAGGTAGCAGAGTTACACATTAGAATTAATCTATTAACATACAGCATTTCACAAAAGTGAGTACACCCCCCCCCCCCCTCCCCTCACATTTTTGTAAATATTTTATTCCATCTTTTCATGTGACAACACTGAAGAAATTACACGTTGCTACAAAGTAAAGGAGTGTACAGTTTGTATAACAGTGTAAATTTGCTGTCCCCTCAAAATAAGGGTCAGTGCTCAGACCATACGCCGCACACTGCATCAAATTAGTCTGCATGGCTGTCATCCCAGAAGTAAGCCTCTTCTAAAGATGATGCACAAGTAAGCCCGCAAACAGTTTGCTGAAAACAAGCAGACTAAGGACATGAATTACTGGAACCATGTCCTGTGGTCTGATGAGACCAAGATAAACGTATTTGGTGTCAGGCGTGTGTGGCGGCAACCAGATGAGTTGTACAAAGACAAGTGTGTCTTACCTACAGTCAAGCATGGTGGTGGGAGTGTCATGGTCTGGGGCTGCATGAGTGCTGCCGGCACTGGGGAGCTACAGATCATTGAGGGGGCCATGAATGCCGACATGTACTGCAACATACTGAAGCAGAGCATGATACCCTCCCTTCAGAGACTGGATCGCAGGGCAGTATTCCAACATGATAACGACCCCCAAACACACCTCCAAGATGACCACTGCCTTGCTAAAGAAGCTGAGGGTAAAGGTGATGGACTTAGGTCTCCAGACCTAAACCCTATTGATCATCTGTGGGAGATCCTCAAACGGAAGGTGGAGGAGCACAAGGTCTCCAACATCCACCAGCTCTGTGATGTCATCATGGAGGAGAGGAAGAGGACTCCAGTGGCAACCTGTGAACCTCTAGTGACCTCCATGCCCAAGAGGGTTAAGGTAGTGCTGGAAAATAATGGTGGCCACACAAAATATTGACACTGGTGCCCAATTTGGACATTTTCACTTAGGGGTGTACTCACTTTTGTTGCCAGCGGTTTAGACATTAATGGCTGTGTGTTGCGTTATTTTGGAGGGGACAGCAAATGTACACTGTTATACAAGCTGTACACTCACTACACAACATTGTAGCAAAGTGTCACATGAAAAGATACAAGAAAATATTTACAAAAAAATGTGAGGGGTGTACTTACTTTTGCGAGATACTGTGTAAGATTTTATAACTATACACAACACACTGCTGCTATTATATTTTAGTATTCAAAGCTTAAAATAAAATACACAGTCCTTGTGAGAAAAATAAAGGTTTATAGTAAAACCTTGGTTTGGGAGTATAATTCGTTCCAGAAACATGCTTGTAATCCAAAGCACTTGTATATCAAAGCATTTTTTTTTTAACGTACTGCCAGCGCAGCACCTTAGTGTGAAAGCACTCAGGCTTTTACATTGAGATTGCAGATGCAGCTTCTTTTAACGCTAAAGCGCCGGAAAAAACGCCCCAGTGTGAAAGGGGTCCAAGTGTAGCAATAAGTTGCTAAATGTTGTAGCTTCATTAAATGTAACCGTATCGCTACACTTAGAGGCTCCTTTCTTTTATATACTCAGTTGTGACATGACGCTACTCTTATATCAGGACATCGCTTGTTTATCAAGGCAAAATTTATTAAAACATTTTGCTTGTCTTGCAAAACGCTCTCAAACCAAGGTTTTACTGTATAGATGTCGATTTAACTGTGATAAATATCTCATGGTGTGCCCTCAGCTATCATATAAGACGACCTTTTGTACTTAAAGCGGAGATTCACCCTAAAACTTTTTTTATTTTATTTTTTTATGTACCATCCCATCCAGCATACTTGCGTCAGCTATAGTATGTTTTTTTTTTTTTTTTTTCGCCACTGTATTTACCGTTTAATCGCTCAGTTTAGTTACAGACTCCGGCGGGGAAATAGGCGTTTCCCTCTTCATAGGAACATGATTGACGTCCGGCTATGGCACGTCACACGTTGCGAAAAAAGCCGAAATAGGACTCGGATATATACGGCGCCTGCGCAGTCAGCTCCTAGTCTGTGCGCAGGCGCCGTGAAGAGCCGAGTCCTACTCCGGCTATTTTCGGAACGTGTGACGCGCCATAGCCGGATGTTCCCCTCTTCATAGGAACGCCTACTCCCCGCGGGAGTCTGACACGAAACTGCACGATTAAACAGTAAATACAGCGAAAACAAAAACACACATTCTATAGCGGACGCAAGTATGCTGGATGGGATGGTACATAGATTTTTTTTAGGGTGAACCTCCGCTTTAAAGCGGAGTTCAACCCAAAAGTGGAACTTCCGCTTAAACCACTCCTTGCCCCCTTACATGCCACATTTGGGGTGGGGCTTCTTGTCCCACTTCCTCCTAGGGACCGCTTAGGCGATACGTCATATCGCCTACGGCAGCCCCTCCCTGTAGGCGATCGTCTGACCACTCACAGAGTGCAGCGCCGCTTGCGCAGTGAGTCACCAGCCCTGAAACCGAAAGCCGTCACGGCCGGGTGCCCACACTAGGAATGAAGACGCCGGCCGGAGAGGGGCGGAGCGTCGCTAGACCGTGGAGCAGGCATGTGTCTTTCTAAAAAGCCGCCAGCTACAATTTTTGTAGCTGCTGACTTGCAGATTAAAAAAAAAAAAAAAAAAGCCTGGAACCCCACTTTAAAAATATCCCCCCCAAAAGTCAGGGGTCGATTCTGCTCCATCCTGGTTCTCTGCCTATCACAGCGCTCCTTCAGTGTTACCTCCAACTCTGTCTCCTCCTCTCCATTGCCCCTTTCTGTGGGGGTCCCCCAAGGCTCTTTTCTTGGACCACTTCTCTTCTCTATCTACACCTCCTCCCTTGGTCACTTGATACCACTTATATGCCAATGACACCCAAATCTATCTATCTGTCTACTCCTCACCTCACTCCTTCAGTCTCCTCTCGCATTACTAACATCTCAGCATGGATGGCGCACCACGTCCTTAAACTAAATCTCCAATATTCCCCCCTGCCCATCTCCATGACTTTTCCCATCAAAAAATGCAACCATCAGTCCCTCCCCTCACGCCAGGGTACTCGGTGTAATCCTAGACTCCGACTTGTCATTTCAGCCTCAAATCCAATCGTCGTCAAAAGTTTGTAGAATTCACCTCCGTAACACAGGGATCCTCAAACTACGGCCCTCCAGCTGTTGTAGAACTACACATCCCATGAGGCATTGTAACACACTGACATTCACAGACATGATGGGAATTGTAGTTCCTGAACACCTGGAGGGCCGTAGTTTGAAGACCCCTGCCGTAACATCTCTAAAATTCACCCCTTTTTAACAAATGAAACCACCAAACTCCTCATTCACTCCCTTGTTATCTCTCACCTTGACTATTGCAACTCCCTTATCGGCCCGCCTCTCTATAGGCTCCTCCCCTCTTCCATCTATCATGAATGCTGCTTATCCACCTTACCAACCGCTCAGTGTCTGCCAAACCTCTCCAATCCCTGCACTGGCTCACGATCACCCAGCAAATTAAAATTCAAAATACTAACCACAACCTTCAAAGATATCCACAACAGCTACTTAACCAATCTCGTCGCCAAACATATCCCAAACCGTCCTCTCCGCTCTTCAAGCTCTCTCGTCTCCTCCTCCCATGCTCATCTCCAGAGCCTCTCCCATCCTCTGGAACTCACTACCTAAACCTGTCCGGCTATCCCCCTGCCCTTGCTACCTTCAGGCGATCCCTGAAAACTCACCTCTTCAGGGAAGCCGATCACGTCTCCAACTAATCTTTTACCAATTCCACCAGCTCATTCCCCACAGTTACAACCTTCTGTACCACCTGCCCCGCCCTATTAGATTGTAAGCTCTTCTGAGCAGGGCCTCTCTTAATCCTCTTATATTGTATTATAACTGTATTGTCTCCCTTTTATATTGTAAAGCACTGCGTAAACTGTTGGCGCTATATAAATCCTGTATAATAATAATAAGCCGGTACCTGTAATGCAGAGTCAGATTGTGGGCGTCTATTGTTCAAAAGCCGCGCCTCCTCCTCGTCCCGTGATTGGCGGAACACTCAGTTTCCCAGCAGAGCCCATGTTCAGTGTTCCGCCTATCACAGAGCACAGGCTGCTGGGAAACCGTGTTCTGCCAATCACGGAACAGGACGAGACAGAGGCGCGGCTTTTGAACAATAGACGCCTGAAGTCTGACTCTGCATACAGGGATAAGGCATGGAGATCGGCACGGTGGGTGTGTCGGAAGGGGGTGGGGGTGGGGGTCGTCTTTAGGGCTGCAACCAATGATTATTTTCTTAATCGATTAGTTGACCGATTAATCAGATAATAGCCTTAAAAAAATATATAATAAATATATATATATATATATATATAAAAATACACACATATATACACGCACATTGAATTTTTTTACATTTTTTGGGGCCAATTTGTTGTTGAGCAGATTACCAAACACAAATTGACACAAAAACGCATTACACACTTTTCTGCAGCTTCTCCATTGAAGTATATTGAACAAAAATCATGGTTGTGAACGTGTCCCATAAGAAAACATGTAAATGAACTGTAGTGTGTTCCTGCAAAAAGCACCAAAAAAACCCAGAGGTGTGACCCCGGCCTGAGATGTTTAGTAACATAATGGGGTTAAAAAAAATTATTAAGTACAAAAAGGAGCAAATAATAGGTACTGTAAGGGGGTTCATTTTTTTTACTGTGGGACAGTAAAAGTAATATTTACAGTAGCGATTTGCTTTTTTGTACTATAAAGGGCTAATTTTAGTTTTTAACACCATTAGGTTATTGTCCGATTAATCAATTATGAAAATTGTAAATCGATTAGTTGTTTCGGCCCTAGTCTTATACACCCAGTCGTCTTCTTATACGCCGGCAAATACGGTATACATTTTAAAAAGGCATTTTATATTCACAAGCGCAGTTTCCCTTTCACTTTTGTACGAGTCATTAAAGGAATTTTTTTTTTTAGCTGAAATGATTGTTTACAGGGCATAGAGACATAATAGTTAACTGATTCCTTTTAAAAATGATTAAAAAAATAGATAAAAAACAATCATATAATGTGCCTGCAGTGTAGTTTCGTTTTTGTTGTTGTTTCCTGGTTCTCTGATGTACAGAGAGCCACTAGAGGGCAGTCAGCCAATAGAGAGCAGTGATACTTTGTCTAAAACTCCTCAGCACCAATCCAGTTTCGTTTTACACACAATAATCACATTAGTGACCACCGTGAGAAATCTCCCAGCACTGTGGTTATCAGGAAACAGGCAACCAGGAAGTGTCCAGAACAGAGAGGATTTACAGCAACATTAAAAGCAAAAACGAACAATGAGGACATGAAACCAGGACTGCAGTAAGGTAAAGGAAGCTATTTAGCTAAAAAAAAAAATTCCTTTAGTGACCCTTTAAAGTTAAAAACACCGTAACTGTGGAAGAACAAAACTTTAGTCGACTAAAACAAGTGAGATGACTAAAACGGCATTTTTATTTAAAAGACTAAAACTAAATTGAAATTTGACTTCAAAATGAACACTGGTCTGTAGTGCATATTCATACCTCAATACCATAAATAACTTTTTCGATTCCCCACTCCAACGGTATACGAGTTTGGAAATTGTAGAGAAAATGTTAAAGCGGTGGTTCACCCAAAAAAAAAAAAAAAAAAAAAAAAATTTAACATTACATTCAGCCGAGTTGTCATAATAATGACAATTGGCTGTTTTTTTTTTTTTTATTTTATCCCCGTACATACCGTATTTTCACTGCCGATTCCGGGTATGTCTTCTGCAGGACTGGGCGTTCCTAATTGATTGACAGGCTTCCGACCGTCGCATACAGCACGTCACGCGTTGCCGAAAGTTGGTGCAGCTCTATACGGTGCCTGCGCACCGACGTTCGGCTTCTTTTTCAGCAACTCGTGACGCGCTGTATGCGACGGTCGGAAGCCTGTCAATTAGGAACGCCCAGTCCCGCAAAAGACATACCCGGAAGCGGCGGTGAAAATACGGTATGTACGGGGATAAAAATTAAAAAAAAAAACAGCCGATTGTCATTATGACAACTCGGCTGAATGTAATGTTAAAAAATGTATTTTTTGGGTGAACCTCCACTTTAACTAATGCATTACAATTTAATTACACCCATTAGTTTTTTAGTCTACTAAAAATGTACTGGACATTTTAGTTGACTAAAACAAAAAATTGCAGAAGACTAAAACTACATTTTAGTCCTAAAACTAAATTTGCTTCCAAAAAATAAAAACACTGGTTAAGAAATAGTTTGTCCCAAATTCTAGAAAAGAAATCATCATCAATAGGGCTATAAAATGTTTAAGACTTTTATTGTGGTCTTGACTTCATTGCGAATGCCAATATGGCAGTGATGGGGAACCTTGGCACCCCAGATGTTTTGGAACTACATTTCCCCACGATGCTCAGCTACACTGCAGAGTACATGAGCGTCATGAGAAATGCAGTGCCAACACCTCTGGGGTGCCAAGGCTCGCCACTGTACTATGGTAATTGACATTTTTTTATTTATTTTTTCTAAAAAAATATGTCACTTACCATAGTACAGTGGCGAACCTTGGCACCCCAGATGTTTGGAAACTACATTTCCCATGATGCTCATGTACTGCAGTGTAGGTGAGCATCATGGGAAATGTCGTTCCACAACTGGAGGGTCCCAGGTTGCCTTTCAGCATGTAATGTCTTTAATGACAATGGGGCCAGATTCAGAAAGAGTTATGCCAGCGTATCAGGGATGCGCCGGCTTATCTGTTTTTTTTTGTATGCAGAAAACAAGATAAGCCGGTTTGCAGCAAAGATCTGACAGGCGTAATTGTATTACACCGTCGGATCTTAACTGCAATTTTAAAATGGCCGCTGGGGGAGTTCTCACTGATTTACGCAGAGAATATGTAAATCAGCAAGATACGCCAACATACGCGGGCCCGACGCAGTCACTTTACGCCGTTTACGTAAGGGTTTTCCCCGGCGTAAAGATAAAGCTGCCCAAAGCAGGCGCATCCTATGTTAAGTATGGACGTCGTGACCGCGGGAAATTTGAAAATGTTTACGTCGTTTGCGTAACTCGTCCGTGAATGGGGATTTACGTCGATTACGTTCACGTCGAAAACACCGTCATAATTCGGAGCATGCGCAATGGGATTTTTCCAAGGCCGGCGCATGCGCAGTATGTTCGGTCGCATGAACGCGCCTAATTTAAATAGAAGACGCCCCCCTACCCGCCTATTTTGAATTAGGCTGCCCAATTTATGCTACGCCGCCGCAACTTAGCACGCAAGTGCTTTGTGAATACAGCACTTGCGTGTTAAGTTGCGGCGGCTTAACGTAAATAAGAAAAGTTATGCCGCCGCAACTTTTGCGCGCGGCTTTCTGAATCTGGCCCAATGTAACTAGAATTTTATTTTTTTTTTTAAATAAAAAGATAAACACATTTTAGTTACATTGTCATTGAAGACATTACATGCTGCAAGGCAGGGAAAGGCAACCTGGGGCCCTCCAGTTGTGGAACTACATTTCCCATGAGGCATTGCAAGGCTTGCAGTTACAATTACTCCCAGAGGCACAATGGGACTGCTGTAAGGCAACATAAACCAAGACTTATTGTTATCCATAGTCATTAATAGACAGTGCACTGAGAAAAAGCCATCCCAAAATTTATTTTCAAGAAGGACAAAAACAAAAAAAAGAGGAACCAATAAAGTAATACATTCAGTAGATGTCGAAAAACACTACGTATTCCTAAAAAGGCATACATTCACATTGCAGAATCTTGGCACTGGAATGCCTTTGCAACATTAAACTTTACAATGTAAACAGGAACTATCATGTTCAAAAAAGTGTTACTAGTCCATTGAGAAAGGCACAAAATGGCAATGATTTTTAAGCGACAAGCTAGGTGCAATAGATATTTTTTTTGGTACTCTGCGCAGGTATTTTTGGCCTTTCAGAAAGCAAAAGAAAAAAAAAAAAAAATCCGATATCCTTGTCACAGGTCTCCAAACATTAACAAAAAAAAAATAATATTAAAGTTTCCCCACACAGTAGTTGAAGAGGAAGATTTGTAACCCAACTAACATGAAACTAGTTTCAGTGCTTGGAGTGTTTCCAGTACCAGTTAGTTTTTAGTTTTTAGTAGCAGAATTTAAACAAGAGGGAGGAAATAAAATAATGAGGTAGATAACTTAAACAACTCTTACAGCAACCGTAAAACACAAACGACTACTGGTCACCTGTAAAAGTAGACTAAACATAATACTGCTCACTGTAAAAAAAATAAAGAACATTTAAAGCCGATTGGAGGAGCAATTGTCGCAACTGCCTTTTTTTTTTTTTTTTTTAAACATTGTGATAAATATATGTTCCAAGTCCTACGACTCTTCCCAGACAGCTACCACATAAAAAAAAAAAAAAAAAAAAAAAAAAAAAGGAAGGGCACATACGTTGAGAACGTGCAGCCACCACGGGGGATGGCCGCAGTCACCAAACAGCATTGTCTGTAAAGCAAACTCACGTTTTCAATTCAAAATTTCTGAAATCTACTGCTAAATAAAAAAAGGATGGCAGATTCCAAGATATGTACCCGCATTTTTTTTTTTTTTTTTTTTTTTTAACTTAAAGTTGTTTGTTGAAAATCCAGACATAGGCAGAAGGACTGTTCTCACATTTTAAAGTTCGTAATGCAAAAAACACAAAACTGCTTGAAATTGGTTTGTAAAAAGGTAAACATTTTTTGACCTTTGGAAATAACACCATCCACACGTCAGCCTTGCAATATTCGCAGCATCTGAGGTGCAATTTTTTTTTTTTGTCCGTTCTGGTGCCAGGAGGCAATCTTGGGTTGTATTCATGGCCGCTCTGAAAATAAACCCACCAAAAAAAAGTCCCAAAAAATAAAAAATAAAGGGTGCAGGAAATTCCAGCCACCTATTGTTTTTTTTTTCCCCAAGTGTCCGCTTACGCACTTTTGGCTGCTATCACGTAGATCATTTCACAGCTATATTTTTTTCCTCCATAAAGTGTGCGAATTGGTGTTTCGGCACACTTTCCGCACTTTTTTCTTGCCTCTCGGCTATAGTCTGACTTGCACTCGCCTGGCTGATGTCCAGGTTAGAGACAGTAGCTGTGGTGAGGATGGAAGGACCTCCATTACTGACAGGCAATGTAGGAATGCCACCACTCTGGATGACTGAGATCTCGTTAGTCTTTAAGGCCAAGCCGCTACTAAAAGCGGCGGCATACTGGTTCCAAACAGTAGCATCAATGTTGACCGCAGGGGGGACGAAAAACTTCGGAAAGATCTCAGGCACTTTTTTACTGTCATTTGGCAAGGCAGTTATTTGGTTATCCACAGAAAGTCTCCGTCCGCGGCGAGCAGCGTTATTCCACATGTGAGTTCCCACATGGACCTACACAGGGAGAAAAAGAAAATATTTTAATAAAAAAAAAAAAAAATCAAAGGCTGTTTAAATCAACTATATTTACAGAAGATGTAAAAAAGAGCCAGGCCCAACTACTACAAGACATTGGACTTCAGTAAACCCACAGTAAGCAATTGGAGCCAAGTTTTTGAAATCCTGCCTGAGGGTGCCAACAGCAAAGATGCAAGGGAAAGGGCAATACTGTGGGAGAGGTCACAAGTTTGACTTCCAAAGGCAAAGCAACAGGTTCTCTTTAAACAACAACTCCTTCCGCCCAGGTTCACACTGGTGCAATTTGACTGTCCCAATTGGTGCTATGCCGCATCTTCGCGGCTAATCGCGGCCGAAATCGGGACTGCCAGGTGAGAGTGAAATCATGCGAGTTCAGCTGAACTCGCATGGCTTCATTCCCACAGCCCAGTGTAACCTGGGACCTGGGCTCCAGGTTTTAAAATGAGCAAAACCAACAAGGCCTGTTTTTTTGCAGAACTAAACCCAGTCACTTTAACATAAAAGAAATGCCAAGGGCTCTTTCACACAAGCGGGTCGTTTCTGGGTCCGCCAAAGCTCAGTGGGGATTCCCGCTGAGCTGTCGGCGGATAGGGCGGTCCCCGCACACAGTGCAGAGACCGCCCTGTCTCTGCTCTCCCCTATGTCCGTCTGCATCCGGTCCGTTCCGCCGAACGGAAGAAAAATAGGGTTTCTTTCGTTCGGAAAACCGGATCCCGACTGACGCGGACGCTAGCGGATGCTCCATCCGCTAACGGACGCGATCCCATAGGGATTCATTACAAGTCCGTAACGGACTTGTAATGAGCGGACGAACGGTCCGCTAGTGTGAAAGAGCCCTAACTGTCCACATTTGCTTGTGCTCTCAATCAAACTACTAAAATGCTGGAGTCAAACTCATCACATGTGCAGCACCATGGCAGTTGCAGGTCAAACAGAAGCCAAGATGGCAGCTTCCTTGGCTGGAAAGGGGATAGGAGGGTTAATTGCACTTGAGGCTCGGTTCACACTACTGCTGCCTGAAAGGTCGTGCAACTTTGCCAGGCGACTACTACTGCCGGTACTACTTTGAAGCAAGGAAGGGGGCTACACCGCAGGAAACGCCCAATCCAAATCACATCAATATAGAAGAGCAGTGGTCATCAACCCCGTCTTCAGGGCCCACTAACCAGCCAGGTTTGCAAGATAACCGAAACACATCACAGGCGATTTTGCTGCACAGTGATTGCAGTATTCTAGTATGCATCTCCCCAAGGTAATACATAAAACCTGGCCTGTTAGTGGGCCCTGAGGGCAGGGTTGATGACCACTGCTCTAGCAGAGATCTAAAGAATGTGCACCTATTCCTAGATTATAAGACCAAACTTGAAAATTAAAGAGTGAGACCGGACACAGTTGAGTTTGGAATGGGCATCTAAGCGTCAATGACCTTTTTGTTAAAGTAAACTACACACAGACTGCAATAAGAATGCACAGGAATGACATCCTCTCACCACTCTTTGAAGATAGAAATAAGCAGAAGGTTTTGAATAGATACATGCAAGTCAGGGTATTTTTAAAAAAAATATATATATAAAAACCACCCAAAACTAGACAGTGGGAACAGAAGTTGGTTAAAGCAGCTTACTTTGAGGTTTCCTTTTGTTGTGAAAGCTCGTCCACATATCGTGCACGCAAAAGGTTTTTCGCCGGTATGAGTTCTTTCGTGGATCTGTAAAGCGCTAGCCGAGGAAAAGTTCTTGGTACATGTTAGGCAGAGATGTTGCTTTGCTGTGCGGCGAGGAGGGACACTGAGGGGCGATAAACCGGGGGAAAGATTTGGTGGACAGATGAAATGTGTGGGGCCCAAAAGACGATCTCCTGGCATTTCCACTTTGATTAGTGTGGGTGGAGGACCAATGTACACGTTTGGACTCCTGTCTAGGGAGAAAGAAAAAATAAAAAAAAGAAGAAAAAAAAAAAAATCCGATTTAGAATTGTATTTCCTTACATATTAGAGTTTCAGGCATATTCAGTGGGCTAAAAAAAAAAAAAAAAAAAAAAAAAAAAAAAAAAAAACACACCCCATGCCATGTTAAATTTTTCCATGCAAAGCACACATCATTTTGGATTGACCAGAACTGCGCCAAAGCCACAGAATGGTTGTTATTGCTCTACATAAAGTTTTTTCCCCTGCTTACTGCGGCAGTCTTCCAGGCCTAGCATTAAAGTTCTTGAGTAATGTATCTTTCTAAAATTATAACACGAATACCAAACAAGGTAAGCAAGTATGGAAAAAAACAAAAAACAGACAAACTTATCACTTTTACTTACTTAAGTCTCCTCCATTGGGAAGAAGGCCCGGTTCTTCTTTAATTTTGCGTACTAGATTTCCATTTGTTAGATCTAGAGCCCCATCATCATCATCAGGATCAACAGAGCCGTTTTCACACGGCTCTGCCTTGTTCGGCACACCCATTACATCGTGACCGTTGTAAGGAGGTGGGGACTTGGATGGAAGACTATCATCTTGGCTGTTGGTTGGCGAAAGAGTCCTCAGTTCAGACTGTGTTGGACTCTTACCATTTTGGTATTCTGGATCCCCAACTGAAGAGGAATCGTTAGTCAAGACATCACTTTCCAATGATGACCCGGTCTCACTTGATTTAATACTGTTTTGCCTTAGCAAGCAGAGTCCAGGAGGCATAGAAATCGGATTGTCCTGAGATGAAAGCTCAGAGAGCGGCATGCTTGGGGATTCCACCTGACCATCACTCTGCGGGGTTGGAGGCTTAGAACCTAAAGGAACATCTCCAAGTTCAGGGTCTTCCTCCATGTCAATGTCATCAACATTTTCATCGGTTAAACTGTTCAAATCTCCGTTCTTGTCCTCGTCAATCACCAAAGGATCAAGGTCTCCATCGTCACATGCATCTTCTGGTAAAGGTGTATTTGAAATCTGTCCACCCATATGCATCCTGATATGTTGCTGCAAGACCACTGCATTGGTAAATTTCTTTTGACAGATGGGGCAGGAATGCATCTTTTGAGGAGTGTTTGCACGATGGATACCATAGTGAGTTTTAAGGTTGCTTTTAGTGGAGAACGCTCTCCCGCAGATTTTGCACTTGAAAGGCCGTTCCCCGGTGTGGGTGCGGTAGTGCATTTTCAGCGAGCTAGGGCAACTCAGTACTCTATGACAAATCAAGCACTCGTTGTGATCTGAACCAGTCTTATCAATGTTTTCTACCAGTTGCTGTAGCTTGCTCGTTTCTGAGCTTTGCTCGCTGGATCCATTAACAGGAGGAGAGCTTAGACTTTGATCAGTGCTGGATTCGTGGCCAACCGCTCCAGAGGACACGGACTCGCCTTCACTGCCCGGCGACAGCTTGGACTGCAAGTTGAGTGGGAAGGCCGATCCCGAGTCACCTATACTGGCAACATTTGGTATAGTTAGTCCTGGATTGGGAAGACTGGGCAACACAGGCTTTGTATCCGCAAAGACATTCGACTCGTCCATTGGAACGGACATGCCATATGGAATTCCACTTGTAGTAGGAACGTTATCCAGATGTTCTGGTACAGGATAGGGATTCATTCGTATATGCGGATACTTATCTCTATGTCTCTGGAAATGAACCTTCAAGTTACCCTTCGTTGTAAACCGGTTTCCACAGATGTTGCACTTGTATGGCCTTTCGCCGGTATGCGAGCGCAAATGTATTTGCAGGGCGCTGTCGTTGCCAAACACCTTACCGCAGAATTTACACTTATGCCTAAAGAATTGGTCCTCGGTAGGTTTAGTTTCGGGGATCGGAGTACCGGGGAATTTGCTTTTTAATTTCTTAGTAGGGTCAATGATATTAAGTGGATTCTGGAAGATTACAGTCCCGGGAGCGTGAGATAGGACAGGGTTTGGATACCTGGCCACAGAAGCCGGCATAACCCTATTCACCTCCGATTTTAACATTGGGTTGGAAAAGTGAAGCGGCATAGAGCCGGAAGTCGGAATGGACAGTGTGACGTGAGGTAGCTTTGACTGCTTAAGCGACTCGAGTGTAAGGTTTTGCGTCCCAGCTTTCTGTCCAATCAGAGCAACAGCAGCAGAGAGCTGCTGCGATAGATGAGCGCCCAGGGCCTTCAGTGGATCTGTAGCAGCAGCTAGAGACGGATGCAGGGAATTAGGAGTCATCATGGCAATCTGAATACGGATCTGCTCAGTAAGCTGAATCTGTTGTAGCTGCTGCTGTTGTAAGCACACTAGTTGTTCAAGGATCATTGGGATGACGTTGGTATTGTTTGCTGGAGCACTGGGTCCGTCCGATACAAGTTGATTAACAGCCGCTTTAGTACTATTGATAGTTTGTAAAGTCACATTAGTGTTGGAGAGATTGGTTTTAGGCAAGAAGCCAAATCCATTAACCTTAGGAGCCGCTTGAGGGACGGTTTTATTAGCAAAATTCGATTCCCCCTCCATCCTTTCAGCAGTAGGAGCGGAGCCCTTTGCTAGAATGTCCTTTACTAGAGCGTCCTTCACCCCTTGGTTTTCAGATCCCTCCTGTCCTGTACTCTTGGGGGTAGGCCCTGGGTAGATCTCTGAGCGCCCTTCTCCTTCACACTCATTCATAAAGACAGGTGAATTTTTAGTGCAATTTTTCTTATGCTCAATGAACTCGGATTGTTCGAAAAACTCTTCACAGCACTTGTCGCAGACGTGCGTCTCGTCCATCCTACATCGCTTCACGCTTTTTTCACCGTCTACATCATCACTTGAATCTTGCGGCTTAACTGCAAGAAGAGAAAAAAAGGAGTAAAGATTAGGCAAAGCACAGAATAGATAAAATAAAATGAAAAACAAACCACACACAGTAAAGCACTGGATTGCAAGCATAATTCATTCCAGAAACATGCTTGTAATACAAAGCAGTTGTATACCAAAGCAAATTTCCTCATAAGAAAGAATGGAAACTCAAATGATTCATTCCACAACCATTTATTCATAAGTCCTTCGGTTTATAGTCCATATAATAGAAGATTATAGCAATGCAATAGGTTGTGCAACCATAAAATGTACATCCACAAATGGAAGTCTCCACAAGGGGGATTAAAAGCAAAATGCAGCAGGAGCTCCAGAGTATAAAAAAAAAAAAAAAAAAAAGAGAAGAGAAGAGAGGCGCCCAAGTGTAGCAATATGTTGTACCTTCATTAAATGCAACCATATTGCTACACTTAGAGGCGCCTCTCTTCTCTTTTGTACTCGGTTGTGAGATGACAACGCTTGTATAGCAAGTCAAAATTAAACAATTTTGCTTGTCTTACAAAACACTCTCAAACCAAGGTTTTACTGTAATTACAGGAAAATGTAATGGCTTCATCATCTACAACTCTGCATGAAAGGGGTGCACAAAAAAAAAAAAAAATATAATTTTTTTTTTTTTTTTTTTTTTGAGAGGCTTAATTATTTGCAGAAAGGATAGCCAATCAGATTTAATTGGTCCAACTACTCAAAGCTTTTAAACAGCTGTATTCTGACAAGAACAGAATATAGTGTGTGTATACACACACACACAAAACATAAAATACACACACACACACACACACACACACACACACACACAGAGAAACCATACACAGATATAAAAAAAAATTTTTTTTTATGAGATATATATATATATATATATATATATATATATATATATATATATATATATATATATATATATATATATATATATATATATATATATATATATATATATAGTTATATATTTTGTATTAATTTTAATAGTTATAATTATTTAATCCAATGTATGTTGGGGGGTGTTATATGGGGTGTTATATTGAAAATATAGATTTTATAAACCACCCACTAAACATAAATTGGATATAATATAAACATTCAAAAATATTTATAATTTAAATAGAAAGATATAGATTTTAGAAGTTAATTTTCAATATTATATTTAATTTATGGTTTATATGAAAAAAAATATATAATAATTTTCAATACAAGACACCCCCCCCCCTCCTCACACACACACACACACACACACACACACACACCATAAACTCTACTAACTATTGTAGTACAGAAATAAATGCATGTTATTTAAGGCTATTGTTTGACTCTGAGCAGTAACGTTTGGCTACACAGCAGAATGAAAACTATAGCCTATGATTAAATAACGGGGGATGGGGGGGTGGGTTGGGTTGGCCTTTTCATTAATGATAAAAGCAAAGAACCAGAAAGTTCAACTGTTTTTCCATCTCTCCACCCCCGAATTTGTGGAATGTTATCTCTCAGCATCTAGTTATCCAATAAGTTAGAAGAATGCAGTGAAGTCAGCAGGGGGGTTTAGATTAAAATCACCACCAAATGGATTTTGGGAGAGAATTTTTTTTTTTTTTAAATCCAATGCTATTGTTATTTATGCTAATGTGTTTACTGAATTTAAGCCATTGTAGGCCAATAATAACAGAGCCACAAAGTCTAAAACTGCCAAGGCTTGTTCATTGGCGGCTTTTGGGAGATATTGTGTGTTTGGCAACTATAGATAAAAAGGTGTTCATATGGATCAGCCAAAACATTTATGCAACCTGTTGGTGCTATATAAATGATTAGTCAAACACTTATGCAACATGTTCGTGCTATATGAATCCTGTATTTAAAAAAAAAAAAAAAAAAAAGTATATATAATTTTTTATATAGTGCCAACATCTTGCATAGGTGATTAACTGACTAATCCATCAATAATAATAATAATAATAAATAGATTAGTCAGTTAATCACCTATGCAAGATGTTGGCACTATATAGATTATAATAATAATTATTATTAAGTGCCAACATCTTGCATAGGTGATTAACTGACTAATCCATCATTAATAATAATGATTAATAATAAATTACTCAAACATCTATGCAAGATGTTGGTGCTATATAAATCCTGAATAATAAATAAATAATAATCCATGAGGGCAGAGAATGTGGAAAGAGGCGTTTCTATATATGGCGGTCAGCTGCAAGTAAAATGTAGAAAAAAAAAAAAATTCTGACCTTACAAGGAAATAACAGAATCCTTCCAAAGTCAACCACCACCAGCAAGTTCGGGGACCATAAACAAAGCAGTCACAATCTGCCCCTCACACTAACACTGTGTTTAAGACAAACCCTGCTGCCAAGGTCAATTGCAGGAGCCCTAATTGTAAGCTTGACATCAGCTTACCACCCACAGAAGGCAGGAGGAGGCAAAGGTTACAGCAGCAAGCCTTGTCACCGCCACACACTGGAGGACGACGGCGCAAAAGAAAGGATTTGGTTTCCACAAAAAAGCTTGCCCTACCCCAAATATCAATACCCAACTTCCTTGGACACCAAGCACTCTACATACAGGGAACCAATACTTTAAAATGGCATATGCCCATGCATAGCCCACACTCAACACAGACCATTTAAGACCTTTAAAGGTCGAAAAGAAAAAAAATATACCGGATTCAACCTCAAGTTCCTGCCACTTCATCAAGTTGTAGGTCTGTTGGCACCAAAACTGGTACAGCGGGGGCACCCCAATACCATTTCTCAAGCAAGAACTGCACACTTCTGCTGTACCATCTGTTCACAAAAGTGTCTTATCAGCAGATCTCCAACTCCTGCTGTGAAATGTTTGGTCTGTATACATCTATAGATCAGGAGGATGATGGCGGTGACAAAAAAAAAACAACTGACCACATTGGCCTAAAACCAACAGATTTTAAACAGAATTCTCCTTTTCTGGTGGCCATTGTTTTATTACTGCTTTCCTAAAGGCAATGATAGAAAGAAAAAAAAGAAAGGGACACCAGAAGTGAAAGAATATTTTGTATCAACTTTACTTTTTCTATAAAATAGAAAGATAGAGTTCTCTCACTCTATCCATTGTTTTATTACTGCTGCTATCAAAAAAGTAATATTATTGATACTACAATGGCCACATATATATAAAAAAAAGTTACTACTTCTGTTGGCCACTGCTGCCCTAAAGACAACAAAACAATGGCCACCAGAAGAAGTGAAAGATAACTTTTCCCCATGTTTTAAGAATACAAAAACTAGACTGTATATGTATACAAAAAAACAACTAAAAGTACAAAGAATTTACAGCTAAGCACTCCCAGCCATCACACTAGCCCAATACTGGATTATAAAAAGCCACTTCTGACCTTCCTTTGTTAAAATGCTAATGCATAATATGTACTATTGTACCCTGCATACCCCCTACCGATTTCCTGACCTGTTAATTGCTCACCAGAACTGCTCAAAAGAGAAAATAAGATTGCATTGTTCTCGCAGGAGGGTCCAAGATGGAAATGCAAATTAGTATAGAGAGAAAAAAGAAAAAAGGGGGAGGGCAGAAAATGGGAAACCGTATACTCTTTCAGGTGGACTAGATCAGTACAAATCTACTGGAGGCATACAATAAAAGCACAGTACAAGCTACCTGCAGCTATTCAGCAAGTCGCCCTGAAGGTGGCGCCAGAGTACAAGAGAGGAAATGAGAGCTTACAATTCAGTAGTCAGCAGCAGCACCACCAACATATTCATCTACAACCTGAACATAGAAATAGAAAAGAAAAAAAAAAAAGAAGTTCTTCCTATAGCTCATATCAAAAAAGTAAAGCCAAAAAGAAAAAGATAAAAGGAAAAATAAAATAAAAAAAGTCTTCAGAACTCACATTAGTAGCCTCAAAAAACCAGCAGAAGCTTTACACAGCTTTCCTGAGTGGGGTCTGCAGGGAAGAATTGTTGGCCATAGAATACTTGATTATACTGCTATTAGAGGGTGGGACCCCAGCAGTGTGCAAGAAAGATTTACATGTGCAAACAGCACCTCCACCCCCCAACCATATGCACAAAGGGGGGAAAAGAAAAAAACAGGCGTGCATTAAAAAAAAAAAAATCTGGCATTTATGACCTCCTGGCCAGCCAGTTTTCTGGAGAGTTAATAGTAACTGACCCTTAAACACAATCTGGAGATAAGGAAACATGTATGCACTTTAGAAAGTCTACAAGTATAAAAAAGATACTTCTCAAATAAAAACTTAGGTTTCTGCACAGGATAGAACTACATTTCTACAGAAGGGGGATGTATATACACTAAAAAGTTATATTTGATAGTGCTATACATTTGGAACTAAAGTATATATATATATATATATATATATATATATATATATATATATATATATATATATATATATATATATATATATATATATATATATATATATATATACATACATACATACATACATACACACACACACACACACACACATACATATATACACACACTTGTTACTATAATTGTATAGATTTTAATAAAAGTAAGATAGATATCTATCTCACACTTTTATTTAAATCTATACAATTATAGTATATATATATATATATATATATATATATATATATATATATATATATATAAAAAAAATAGTATATAATTAATTATATATTTGAATATTTTTTATTATATATATATATATTAGTAAATTCAAATCTATTACAAATCATAGTAACTTAACTTTTTTTTTTAATAAATTATATACATATATTACATTTTTTTTACTATTGTAATAGATTATTTGAATTTACTATATATATATATATATATATATATATATATATATATATATATATTATTTTAATTGTGTAAAAAAATAAATATAAATAAAAAAAATCACAAGGAACAAAATAAAAAATAAAAAGTTTACAACATTAAAATATATATATATATATATTTATTTTTTATTTTTTATTAATTGTGAGGATGTTTAATTAATAAAAAGCCTGTACTAATGAAAGTGATGATAGATAGGAGGCGATGGAGGGGGCTCCATAGATAGGATCCGGGTCCCATCCATGCTCACTATATGGGATCACATGGCATGGGATGGGAAGGGGTCCAGGCAATCGCCTATGGGGGTCTCCGTACAGGTGGAGTCGGTAGCGGTTCCCCGGTGCGGGACACACGGCGATCCCCGGATCCCCGATCACTCTCTCTCTCTCTCTCACTCTCCATAAAACTTGTAACTTTGTTGCAGAGAAGAGATGCACGGTGCCCCGGCAGGTAATCCCCGTCCGGTCCGAGCCATGTTGTCCCGTATGGTCATCCTCCAGGGTGGAGGGGTCCCTGACCTAGAAGTGGGGGGTCCCCTGTACTCACCGCACGCCTCTAGTAGCTGTTGCTGACCCTCGGAGTTGAGGTGCTGGGGTTTCGCCTGCTTCCTCCTCGACATGGTCCGTGCATCAGGAGCCAAACAGTCCCAATTATGTCCCTTCTTCACTCCAAATTCCAAGAGTCGCCCGATCACCCCCCACCCCTTCAGGTGGAGGAAATGCGCATGTCGCTGGAATTATGATTATCAATAATGCATTGCGATTTATCATCAGGTCCTGACAGCTGATTGGCCTGAGTCCAAAAAACTCACAGATTATTCAAATAAGCTCTATTGATCAGAGAGAGGGGGAGGGAGTGAGGCACGATGGGAAATGTAGTCTGCTGGCCACTAAGCATGCTTCTAACTGGAACAAAACATCAACTTTTTTTTTTAAGAGGATCACCACCCCCTCCCCCACCCCCCAGAAATGGCTTTTTTTTTATATCAAGTAAACACAATAGAGATGGGTGGATGGTGAGTGAGGAGAGAGAGGCAAGTCTGAATGAATGGAGGAAAAAAAGGAAATGGGGATAAGATGAATCACCATCTATGACTGTACACAACTCACACTTTACTTATATCTTTTATTATTATATTATTATATCTAACAGAGTGCCCTCTGATAACTGTACTCCGTGCTCCCTAAGACCACACTGACACTTTACTTTTATATCTTTTATTATTATATTATTATATCTAAGAGCCCCCTCTGATAACTGTACTCAGTGCTCCCCAAAGACCACACTGACACTTATATTTTATATCTTTACTTTTATTATTATATCTAAGAGCCCCCTCTGATAACTGTACTCTGTGCTTCCCAAAGACCACACTGACACTTATATTTGATATCTTTACTTTTATTATTATATCTAAGAGCCCCCTCTGATAACTGTACTCAGTGCTCCCCAAAGACCACACTGACACTTATATTTTATATCTTTACTTTTATTATTATATCTAAGAGCCCCCTCTGATAACTGTACTCCGTGCTTCCCAAAGACCACACTGACACTTATATTTGATATCTTTACTTTTATTATTATATTATATTATTATATCTAAGAGCCCCCTCTGATAACTGTACTCCATGCTCCCCAAAGACCACACTGACACTTTACTTATATCTTTACTTTTATTATTATATCTAAGAGCCCCCTCTGATAACTGTACTCTGTACTCCCCAAAGACCACACTGACACTTTACTATTTTATATTTTTACTTTTATTATTATATTATTATATCTAAGAGTCCCCTCTGATAACTGTACTCAGTGCTCCCCAAAGACCACACTGACACTTTACTTATAATAATAAAAGTAAAGATATAAAATATAAGTAAAGTGTCAGTGTGGTCTTTGGGGAGCACTGAGTACAGTTATCAGAGGGGACTCTTAGATATAATAATAATATAATAAAAAAAGTAAAGATATAAAATATATTATTATATCTAAGAGCCCCCTCTGATAACTGTACTCAGTGCTTCCCAAAGACCACACTGACACTTATATTTTATATGTGATATTATTATATCTAAGAGCCCCCCACACTGACACTTTACTTATATTTTATATCTTTACTTTTATTTATATCAAAGGTTGACCTCTGATCAATGTACTTAGTGCTTCCTACAATCCGGTTACACTTTACTTATACTTTTAATCTTACATTTTTATATATCTCAAAAAATGACCCCTGATAACTGTGCTTTCTAAAACCACACTGACACTTTACTTATATTTTATTTCTTTACTTTTATTATTATATCTAAAAGAGTGTCCTCTGATAACTGTACTCAGTGCTTCCTAAAGACCACACTGACACTTTACTTATATTTTATTTCTTTACTTTTTTTTATTATATTATTATATCTAAAGGAGTGCCCTCTAATAACTGTACTCAGTGCTTCCCAAAGACCACACTGACACTTTACTTATATTTTTACTTTTATTATTATATTATATTATTATTATATATATTTTATTATTATATCTAAGAGCCCCCTCTGATAACTGTACTCAGTGCTTCCCAAAGACCACACTGACACTTTACTTATATTTTTACTTTTATTATTATATTATATTATTATTATATATATTTTATTATTATATCTAAGAGTCCCCTCTGATAACTGTACTCAGTGCTTCCCAAAGACCACACTGACACTTTACTTATATTTTATATCTTTACTTTTATTATTATATTATTACATCTAATGCCCTGTATTTCCGATGGGATCAAATCCGATGGAATTTTCCGTCGGAATTTTTTTTCAAGCTGTCTTGCATACACACTGTCAAACCAAAAGTCTGACCGTCCAAAACGCAGTGACGTAAAACACTACGACGAGCCGAGAAAAAAGAAGTTCACTGCTTCCGAGCATGCGTCGACTTGATTCTGAGCATGCGTGTTTTTTTTCTCCGTCGGAGTTCCACACAGACGATCGGAATTTCCGATAGGAGAACGTCCGATGGGGCCCACACACAGTCGGAATATCCGATGAAAAATATCTGTCTGACTTTTTTCATCGGAAATTCTGATCGTGTGTACAAGGCATTAGTGTCCCCTCTGATAACTGTACTCAGTGCGTCCTAAAGACCACGCTGACACTTTACTTATATTTTATATCATTACTTTTATTATTATATTATTATATCGAAGAGTCCCCTCTGATAACTGTACTCAGTGCTTCCTATAAACCTAAACTGACACTTTATTTATACTTTGTAGCTTTAATGTTATTTATATCAAAGATTGACCTCGATGATAACTGTAAAAAAAAACAAAGTTACACTTTACTTATCCTTTGTATCTTTTTTACATTTTTTTTATCAAAGATTCACCTCTGAACTGTACTCAGTGCTTTCTGAAGACTAAACTGACACTTATCGGGGCAGATCCTCAAAGAAATTACGCGGCGTATCTCTTGATACGCCGCATAATTTCAAATTTTGCGCGTCGTATCTTTGTTTTGGTATCCACAAAACAAGATACGACGGCATCTGTGTTAGATCCGACAGGCGTACGTCTTCGTACGCCGTCGGATCTTAGATGCAATTTTTCGGCTTCCGCTAGTTGGCGTTCCCGTCGTAATCCGCGTTGAGTATGCAAATCAGCTATTTCCGACTATCCACGAACGTACGACCGGCTGTCGCATTTTTTTACGTCGTTTACGTTCGGCTTTTTCCTGCGTATAGTTAAAGCTGCTATATGGTGGCGTACTCAATGTTAAGTATGGCCGTCGTTCCCGCGTCTAATTTTGAAAATTTTACGTTGTTTGCATAAGTCGTCCGTGAATGGGGCTGGACGCCATTTACGTTCACGTTGAAAACAATGACGTCCTTGCGACGTCATTTGGAGCAATGCATCCTGGGAGTTTTTACGGACGGCGCATGCGCAGTTCGTTCGGCACGGGGACGCGCTTCATTTAAATGAAACACGCCCCCTACCCGCCCAATTTGAATTCCGCCGCGAGAGATACACTACGCCGCCGTAACTTACGGCGCAAATTCGTTGAGAACTCAAACCAATTTAAAGTAAGTTACAGCGGCGTAGCGTATTTGACATCTCCGCCGGGCGCAGCGTATGTATGTGGATCTGCCCCATAATTTGTATCTTTACTCCGGAAAGGATTTACCCCCTAATGACCAGGCCATTTTTTTGCGATACGGCGCTGCGTTCTTTTAACTGAGTATTGCGCGGTCGTGCGACGTATCCAAACAACATTGATGTCCCTTTTCCCCCCACAAATAGAGCTTTCTTTTGGTGGTATTTGATCACCTCTGCGGTTTTAAATTTTTGGTCTTTAAACAAAAAAAGAGCGACAATTTAGAAAAAAACAAAACAATATTCTTTACTTTTTGCTATAATAAATATGTATTCTACATATCATTTTTTTATAATTATTTTTTGCAATACGCGTATATTGATTGGCTTGCGCAAAAGTTATAGCATCTACAAAATAGGAGATAGATCTATGGCATTTTTATTATTATTATTATTTTTTTTTTAAATAGAAATGGCGGTGATCAGCGGTTTTTAATGGGATTGCGGCAGACATATCGGACACTTTTGACACTTTTTTGGGACCAGTGACATTTAGACAGCGATTAGAGCTAAAAATAGCCACTGATTACTGTATAAATGTCACTGGCAGGGACGGGGTTAACACTGAGGGGCGATCAAGGGGTTAAGTGCTCCCTAGGGAGGTGTTTCTAAATGTGGGGGGGGGGGGACTGACTGGAGGCGGAAAAAGATCGCTGATCCTGATCACTAGGAACAGCAGATCTCTCTCTACTCCCCTGTCTGAACGGGGAGTAGAGAGTGTTTACATTGACAGATCCCCGTTCTGGCTCTCTCAGGAGCGATCACGGGTCGCCGGTGGACATCGTGGCCATACGCATCAGATTCCAGAGTCACACGGCGGGCGTGCGTGTGAGTTCCCTATACTCCTTAAAGTGTCCGCCATACAGCTACGGTGTTTCGCGCAGGGGAGCCAACCTGCCGCCATATAACGACGGCGGCAAGTCAGCAAGTAGTTAAAAATTCACCACATACATTCACCACATAAATTACACCACATACATTAAGCCCAGAAGACTCATCCGCAATCCCAGTGTGAAAGCCAGAGTGCTTTTTGAGCCTTTTCACACTGTCAGCACCCCAAAAAACGCTGGTAAAGCGCTGCTAAGACCCCTTTCACACTGGAGTGTTTTTCAGGCGCTTTGCCATTAAAAAAGTGCCTGTAAAGTGCCTGAAAGAAGCCTCATCTGCAATCCCAATGTGAAAACCTGATTGCTTTCAGAGCCCTTTCACACTGCCAGTGCCCGAAAAACGATCGTAAAGCGCCGCTAAGACCCCTTTCACACTGGGGCGTTTTTCAGGCGCTTTGGCGTTAAAAAAAGCGTCTCAATGGCAAGGGAGCTTTAGGAGCGGTGCATTCAACTCTCCGAAAGCGCTGCAGGACTTTTTTTTTACGCCCTGCCAGCGCAGCGCCTCAGTTTGAAAGCACTCGGGCTTTCACACTGGGATTGCAGATGCAGCTTCTTTCAGGCGCTTTGCAGTCGCTTTTTTTTTTAAACGCTAAAGCGCCTGAAAAATGCCCCAGTGTGAAAAGGGGTCTTAAAGTGGAGGCTCACCCGAAAACCAAATTTTTAACCTTAGATTGAGGCTCATTTTGTCTAGGGGAATCGGGTATTTTTTTTAAAATCGAAGCCGTACTTACCGTTTTAGAGAGCGATCTTCTCCGCCGCTTCCGGGTATGGTCTTCGGGACTGGGCGTTCCTATTTGATTGACAGGCTTCCGACGGTCGCATACATCGCGTCACGATTTTCCGAAAGTAGCCGAACGTCGGTGCGTAGGCGCCGTATAGAGCCGCACCGACGTTCGGCTTCTTTCGGCTACTCGTGACGCGATGGATGCGACCGTCGGTAGCCTGTCAATCAAATAGGAACGCCCAGTCCCGAAGACCATACCCGGAAGCGGCGGAGAAGATCGCTCTCTAAAACGGTAAGTACGGCTTCGATTTAAAAAAAAATACCCGATTCCCCTTCACAAAATGAGCCTCAATCTAAGGTTAAATTTTTTTTTTTCGGGTGAACTCCCGCTTTAAGGATCCAACACTACCCAAAGGTGAAGAATATAAAAAAATCAAGAGATGGTTTGAGCGCAACACCATCTCTTGATGTTTTTAAAATCAATTTCACGTTTTCTTTTAGCGCCCAATGTTCCCGCGTATTTAGATCCGTAAAATCATATCTTATTTTTATATATATATTTTTTTAAATAAATGCAGATTTTTGCATTACAGATCTGAACGCAGCGCACGTTTTACACACCTGTGTGTGAACGCCTCCATTGATAACAAGGCAGCTGCGTTGGGATCCGTGAAATCAAACTGTCAATGTGTTCCAGCTGTGTGAACGGAGCCTTATGATGCTGCATTGATTAAGGTGAACGAACCATTTCCCATTATATCAAATGAAGGTTTTTTTATTATCTTTAATCTTTAGCAGAAGGCGGCTCTCTCTTTTCCTTTAGACTAGATGGAGGTTTGGAGACTCTCTATGACAACTTTATTATAACGATCCAGGAAATTCTATTTTAGGAGGAGCTGTTGTTTACATGTGACGGCTTCATCTAAATTGGAAACAAGTGTGAACTGCAATCTACACAGAAAAGAAAAGAAAAGAAAGAAAGGTGCACGGGGGTAAAAATAGAACAGAGCTGCTGAGATGATTGAGATCATCATGAACAATGACTGCTGGAGGAATAATGAGAGGGCTGTGTGTGCGCTGCTCTTCTCATCTCTCAGGGAGTTTCTGGCCAGTTTGGAATATTGTGACATCATCAGGGGTCAGAGCAAACCGGACTGAGCAGGTAAACACAAGCCACTGTTGTCTAAATATTTCATTTCGATCTGAAAAGACAAAACTATGATCCTGAGAGTGTAAAAGAATGTGTACGGGGGGCTGAGGCTCTGCGCCTGCTCCCTGTGAAAGGCGCCCTCCGGACACGCGCTATCATTTTATACTATCATCCAGGTCACACTAAACTACATATATTCAAAAAAAAGCTACATATATTCATGTTCTCAAAAAAACAAACAAACAAAAAAAAAACAATGGTCCTGTAATCTGTTTTTCAATAATTGTCTCTTAAGCCTAGTACAGACGACTGGACGAAAAAGAAAAAAAATATATATACCGCTTTCAAAGCAGATTTTGGTTAAAAAAATTATAAAAAAAATACACTTTTTTTTTACATTTTATTGCCAAAAAAAAAACACAATATCATAAAATGTAAAAGATGATATCACACCACACGAGTAAATAGATACCAAACATGTCACGCTTTAAGATTCAGCAGGCCTGTACAAACAACTAGGGCTGCAACTAACAATTATTTTCATAATCGATTAGTTGGCCTATTATTGTTTCGATTAATCGGATAATAGCCTTAAAAAATTATTATTTTTTTTTTATTTTTTTTACTTTTTTTTGGGCCAATTTGTTGTTGGGCAGATTAAAAAACACAAATTGCCTCAAAAACACATTGCATGCTTTTCTGCGGCTTCTCCATTGAAGTATATTGAAAAAAAAAAAAAGTCCTTGCCCTTTCCAAATACGCAGCAGCTGAAAAAATGAAAAAAAAATCATGGATGTGAACGTGTCCCATAGGAAAACATGTAAATGAACTGTAGTGTGTTTCTGCAAAAAGCACCAAAAAACACGGAGTTGTGACCCCGGCCTGAGATGTTTAGTAACATAATGGGGGTTAAAAAAACAAAAGTACAAAAAGAGCAAATCATCGCTACTGTAAGGGGTTAATTTTTTGTACTGTGGGACAGTGAAAGTAATATTTACAGTAGCGATTTGCTTTTTTTGTACTATAAAGGGCTAATTTTAGTTTTTTTAACCCCATTATGTTACTGGCCGATTAATCGATTATGAAAATTGTAATCGATTAATTTCAAAATCGATTAGTTATCGATTAATTTCATAATCGATTAGTTGTTTTGGCCCTACAAACAACTTAAAGCGGGAGTTCACCCAATTAGTTTTTTTTTCTCTCTTTTCCCCTTTGATTGATGCTCGTTTTGTCTAGGGGAATCGGCTATTTGTTTTAAAATATGAGCCGTACTTACCGTTTTCGAGATGCATCTTCTCCGTCGGCTTCCGGGTATGGGTCTTCGGGAGCGGGCGTTCCTTCTTGATTGACAGTCTTCCGAGAGGCTTCCGACGGTCGCATCCATCGCGTCACTCGTAGCCGAAAGAAGCCGAACGTCGGTGTGGCTCTATACTGCGCCTGCGCACCGACGTTCGGCTTCTTTCGGAAAATCGTGACGCGATGGATGCGACCGTCGGAAGCCTCTCGGAAGACTGTCAATCAAGAAGGAACGCCCAGTCCCGCAGCCCATACCCGGAAGCGGCGGATGCATCTCGTAAACGGTAAGTACGGATCATATTTTAAAACAACTAGCCGATTCCCCTAGACAAAACGAGCATGAAGCTAAGGGGAAAATGTGTTCTCTATGGGTGAACCTCCGCTTTAAAGCAGAGTTCCACCCAAAAGTGGAACTTCCGCTTAAACCACTCTTTGCCCTCTTACATGCCACATTTGGCATGTAATTTTTTTTGGGGGGGGGGAGTGGGGGCTTCAGGAGGAGTGGGACTTCCTGTCCCACTTCTTCCTTCCGCCCAGGGACCGCTTAGGCGATACATCATATCGCCTATGGCGGCCCCTCCCTGTAGGCGATCACCTATCTAATCAGGTAGCGCAGCGCCGCTCGCGCATGCTCAGTGAGTGCCCAGCCGTGAAGCCGAAAGCTGCCACGGCCGGGTGCCCACAGTTAGAATGGAGGCACCGGCGGAGAGGGGGGGGAGAGGAGCAGAGCGTCGCTGGACAGTGGAGCAGGTAAGTGTCTGTTTATTAAAAGCCAGCAGCTATGCCAGCTGCTTGTGATAACGGCTGAGCGGCGGCTGGTTTGTTATTACAAGAGAGCCAACCGTCAGAACGGTAGCGGGGTGATGCCTGCAGCTGTCTAATCCTCTCGGTACAACCACATGAAGTCAAATGACGAACCAGGTATGTGATTTGGTGGAAAGTGGTTAATCACTACATCAAGACTAGACTACGCATGGCCGGAAATGAAGAAATACAATACATTCGATTACATTACTTCCGAAGTTGTATTCTGTCATTCAAGTATTTTCGTAACTTTAGTGACTTCTTCATTTTCGATATGAGACTAGCGTGCAAAGAAAATGGACGATCGTTAGTCCAACATTCTCATCAAGTATACAAGGCCTTGTAATGTCCTCTGTGAGCTCCCGAACCTCTCCTTCACTTCCATGTGTTTGGAACAATCAGCACACATTATTTGTGTTCATGCATACTGATTTATGCACAATACACATCCCATAGATAATCTCAGGAGCCAGCAAGAGAGGGGGAGGGGCTACGTTCCTACATACAGTTGACCATAATGAACAGATGTAGCCACCCACTGATAAGACGTCAGATCACAGCAGATAAAACGGAATTTGGAGATCCGGAGGAGCCTGAGAGCAATAGAAGGGAAATTTTGACTTCAGAATTCGTACTTGAGATCGATAATAGAGTTTTTATTTTTTCGTAAAGCGGCATTAAGCCCTGGTTCACACTGGCACGATTTGAGATATCAAATCGCATCTCAAATCGGCAGCATTTGTCGGCAATGGCACCATCCTAATCGGTGCAACCCCGCATCTGCGGGGCTGCACCGATTTCAAAAAGTAGTTCCTATACTACTTTTTGCGATTTTGGGCCGCGATTTACATTGACATCTGTGCAGAAACCTGCACAGATGTCTCTGAAATCGCGGCCGAAAGCGGGAGTGAAATCGTGCGAGTTCAGCTGAACTCGCACGGCTTTACTCCCGCAGCCCAGTGTGAACCTGGTCTAAAACGGAGGTCCACCCTAAAAAAAAAAAAAAAAAAATTGCCAAAAAGGCTACAATTTTTTTTTTTTTTAATACTTACCAGAAGTGGCTGTTGCTAGGCAGATCTCCTAATCTTCCACTTCCTTGTCCACGGTGGGTCTTCCTTCTTCTCCTCGTCGCGCTGCCTCCTGGGAAATGGGGAGCAGTGTCTGCTGGGACCTTGTGTGTCCCAGGAGACATCTGCCCATTCACGTAGCGCCGCGCGGCTCGCGCATGAGCAGTAGGGAATCGGGCAGTGAAGCCGCAACGCTTCACTTCCTGATTCCCTCACCGAGGATGGCGGCGGGGCAGCCGAGACCCGAGCGGTTGCTCGGCCTCGGCTGCCGACATAGCGGGCACCCTGGACAGGTAAGTGTCCTTATTAAAAGTCAGCAGCTACAAGTGTTTGTAGCTGCTGACTTTTATTTTTATTTTATTTTTTAAGCCCGACCTCCGCTTTAACTCCAAAACAAAAAGAAAAAAAAAAAGTCGCCTTACCCAAAATTTGACTTGACATAAGTAAAGGGCTTACATTCATAAACAAATTTTTGCGAGAAGGAAGAAGAGTGATTTTTCCATTGATGTGTGTACAGCTGTGTGCAACTATTTGGCTCGATTTGCGTACAAAAGGCAAGAGCAGTAAACGGTTTGGTTTGTCTGTTTAGGGGAAATTATCTTATTGCATATTATGGTAATGGCAGGAAAGCTGACAAGAACGTGTCATCACATTCAAAGGTTACTTTCCATGTAATGTGGCTTTGCGAAATATCTCAGCTGACTGTAATCTGTGCCAAGCTATCTATCCTTTTCCTTCTTTTTTTTTTTTTTTTTTTAACTGTCGGGCTGGAATAGCCTTTTTTAGGCAAGTGTCTACTCAAGCTGGCCGCACATTATTTAATTTTCTTATTTAATTTAGATTTACCTTCATCTATGGAGTGCAAGGGCTTGCTTAAAGCAGAAGATTCCGCCAGCAGCTACAGATACTGCAGCTGCTGACTTTAAAAAAAAATGGACACTTACCTGTCTAGCGCGCCCGCGATGTCATCAGCCGAGGACGAGCAACCGCTCGCCCCATCGGCTGCACCCGCCGCCATCTTCGGTTAGGGAATCGGGAAGTGAAGCGTTGCGGCTTCACTGCCCGGTTCCCTACTGCACATGCGCAAGTAGCGCGCCGCGCCGTCACTGGTCCCCGCTCTCTCCTGGGAACAGTGTATTTCCAAGGAGACAGCGGGTAGGGGCGTGTCCCTTCCGCACGAGTTGTTCCCGGAAGTGGGTTCAAATACACGTCTTAGATTAGCCGTGATTATGTTGTTTACTTATAGTGATGCTTTACATAAAGTCTTGCAAAAGCTCCTGAAGAAGCCATGATTATGGCGAAACATGTAGAGTAGAAAAACTTTTGTACAATGACCATATGAATTTATTTGTGTTAGTTTTTTATATAATATTTTAAATTGATGTCTATTTAATACAATTTATAAATTAGAATTTGTTTTCAATCAACCTTAAAACTCCCATCTTGGCATGCAGTGGTTAGCGGGAACTCTGTGGCGGTTTTAAAATGCCACCTTGTCAGCCCTTGTGTAGGTCATCCCAAGGAAGATAGACATCTGTTGGAATAGCAAGTAAATTCAACAACTATATGAAGCACAACTTGGTGCATGTATACAATTCTTGTAGTATTGCCTTCCACACGGGTATGTGTGTTTTGTGCTAATCATTTATGTTGCTCAGGTTTGATGGCCACCTGCAACTATTAATGGCTAGAAACTTACAATAATTTCACCAACTTTATACCGAGAAGATCACAGTCTTGGGTCTTCTTAATAAACGTTACTGAAGGAAGACATGTTGAGAATCAAGTTTTTTTTTGTTGCTTAGACCACGATTCTCGCAGTGTAACTCCATCTTTCACTTTATACAAAAAAATTGTGCTAACTTTAGTGCCCTTTTACACTGCGTTAGCGGTAAAGCGTCGCTAAAATGAGCTATGCTTTATCGCTAACGCAGTGTAAAAGGGAACTAAAGTTAGCCCAGTTTTTTTGTATAAAGTGAAAGATGGAGTTGCACTGCAGGGAATCGTTTAGTCGTCCCTTTCAGCTTCTTGCGGGGAGCTTTTAACTCCAAAGAAGGGGTTAAAAACACCTGTGTTGCGGCGCTTTCGAAGCACTGCCAATTCATTGCAATGGGCAGGGGCGGTTTGGGAGCGCTGTACACAGTACTCCCTAACCGCCCCAAAGATGCTGCTTGCAGGACTTTTTCTAACGTCCCGCAAACTCACCGCCCCCAGTGTGAAAGCACTCGGGCTTTCACACTCGGGCGCCATGAGAGGCAGTTTATAGGCGCCATTTCTAGCGCTAAAATGCCTGAAAACTGCCTCATTGTGAAAGGGGTCTGATGCCGCGTACACACAATCATTTTTCGGGTTGTAAAAAATTAGTTTTTTTTTTTTATGCCATTAAAAACTATCGTGTGTGGGCTTCAGAGCATTTTTCGTGTTCTGAAAAACGGGCAATTTTTTTTTCGAACATGCTCTATTTTTTAACAACGATTTTAACGTTGTCGTTTTTCGGGTTGTAAAAAATGATCGCGCATGCTCAGAAGCAAGTTATGAGACGGGAGCGCTCGTTCTGGTAAAACTACCGTTCGTAATGGAGTAAGCACATTCATCACGCTGTAACAGACAGAAAAGCGCAAATCGTCTTTTACTAACACGAAATCAGCTAAAGCAGCCCCAAGGCTGGCGCCATCCGAATGGAACTTCCCCTTTATAGTGCCGTCGTACGTGTTGTACGTCACCGCGTTTTGCTAGAGCATTTTTTTTTTCACGAACGTGTGTAGGCAAGGCCGGTTTAACAATAATAGGGTTGAAAAAAACTTCGTTTTTTCTAGACCATTAAAAATGGTCGTGTGTACGCGGCATAAGGCCTGATCCGCACCTATGGCATTTTTAGTGCTTTTTTGCATTTTGCAGATTTGTACTACAGAACGTGTTCCATAGGAAACCATGTTATATGGACTGTAGTGCAAATCTGCAAAAAGCACTAAAAATGCCACAGGTGTGAATCCAGCCTTGGATAGTGGATGGACATCCTGAGAAATCTAGACATAAAAATATTTGTATCTGCATGTCTAAGAAGTTATCTCAGGACTTTTTCTTTGGCCTTCACGCTACCCAGATATTTTCAGGGGTGGGGTGTAGGTCATCCATATTGTTTATATCTACAGACGACCAAACCTAATACAGACTGGATTACCCTCTGTGTTTGGATATCCTGAACCGTTCGGGTCTGCCTAAAGCCTCGTACACACGATAGGTTAACCAGAGGACAACGGTCTGAAGGACCTATCGGTTACCAATCCATAGGTTCATTTTAAAGCAAGTTTGCTTCTTTTTTAACCTATGGTTAAATAACCTATGGGGCCCACACACGATCGGTTTTGACCGATGAAAACGGTCCTTCAGACCATTGTCCTCTATCGTGTGTACGAGGCCTAAGTTTATTGTTTTTTTTTTCCTTACAGTTTTGCCGACACAGGTAAAATGCACCCTGTAGTACTATTTAGGCCCCTTCCACACTGCGATTTTGCCGCGACTTTGCGGACACAATTTCAGGGAATGTTTTTGTAGACTCGAGGTCTGTGGACCTCCACTCGCATCAAATTCGGACCAAAGTAGTACAGGGACTACTTTGAAGTCGCACAGATATGAACGGTTATCATTGGGAATCATGGGGTACAACTTGTCATGCGACTCTGATGTCCAAAGTCGCAGGAAAAGTCACCCAAGTGTGAAATGGGCCTTGGGCTGTATAATTAGTTGCAATTCAGGCAGTCAGAATTAAGTTAAATCCCTTTCATGGTTATTTATGTATTGAGGAAAAAAACAAAACACTTGACCCAGTTTAATATCCTTAGTCGCTGTAACCTACAATGGTAAAATGTATTTATGTATGGGGGGTATGTGAGCAACGCCAGCGTCTGTGCTCATTAGTTCTGTACATTTTGTTGTTGTTTTTTCTTTGTTGGCTAATTCTCCAGGTATTGGTGAACTATGGCTATAGAGTTAGGAGAAGGGAGGGAAGGAGAAGGTAAATTGTGTTTTCTTTACAATGCAAACACTACCTGATAATAAAAATAAAAAATAAAGTCTTCTGGGTTCATATCTCAAATAAAAAAGCAACCTTCTATATACAGGGGGCCAGATCCACATACATTTCGATCGGCGCAGCGTATCAGAGATACACTACGCCGCCGTACCTTACCTGGCGTACATTCGAATCCTCAGCGAGTTGGCGCCGTAAGTTACGGTGGCGTAGTGTATTTCTGGCGGCGGATTTCAAATTGGGCGGGTTGGGGGCGGGTTTAATTTAAATGAAGCGTGTCCCCGCGCCGAATGAACTGCGCATGCGTCCTCCCAAAATTTCCCGCCGTGCATTGCGCTAAATGACGTCACTAGGACGTCATTTTTTTAACTTAGACGTGAGTTACGTTCATCCCTATTCACTGACGACTTACGCAAAAAAAAAAAAAAAATTCGACGCGGGAACGACGGCCATACTTAACATGGCAAGTCTATCCATACGCCGCAAAATACCAGCTTTAACTATACGCCGGAAAAAGCTGACTACAGACGACGTTAGAAAATGCGACGGCCGCGCGTACGTTCGTGGATCGTCGTAAATCGCTAATTTGCATACCCGATGCGGAAAACAACGTAAAAACTCCACCGAGCGGGCGCCGAAGTATTGCACCTATGATCCGAAGGCATACGAAGCCGTACGCCTGTCGGATCAAACCCAGAAGCCGTCGTATCTTGGTTTGAGGATTCAAACTAAAGATACGACGCGGCAAATTTGAAAGTAAGCCGGCGTATCAGTAGATACGCCGGCGTACTACATATGTGGATCTGGCCCAGGGACTTTTGGTGCAGCAGAATGCCCAAGAAGCCATATAACAAAGATTCAAAAGCTATTGTTTCTTTTAACATATGATAAAATATAAAGGGGCACCAAAATGGTGCATATTTGGTCAGTAAAAAAAAAAAAAAAAAAAAAAAAAAAAAAAAAACCTCCCCATTGAAAACGCAGAAAATATGTATTAAAAAATGCACCTGTGTTAAGCACGGTAAAATCATGGCAAAATCACGGTTAAATTGCGGTCATTTTCGACAGCCATTATCGGCACCTTTTTTAATTTTTTTCGGCACACCGCTGAAAACCCTGGGCCAGATCCTCAAAAGGGATACGCCGGCGTATCTACTGATACGCCGTCGTATCCCTGTTTCTATCTTTGGAACTGATTCACAGAATCAATTTCCAAGAGATAGACAGAAGATCCGGCAGGTGTAATAGTTTTACACTGCCGGATCTTAAGATGCAGTACCGCGACCGCCGCTGGGGGCATTCATCGTCGAAATTACGCGTCGGGTATGCTAATGAGGAGTTACGTCGATCCTCAAAGCTTTTTCACGTTCGCTACGTCGCCGCTACGTTAGTTTCCCGTCGCTTAGTTACACTTTTGTAAACCAGCCCTACTTTTACACAGCAGGCGTACTGCTGTGTAAAGTATGGCCGTCTTTCCCGCGTCGAATTTTTTAATTTTACGTCGATTGCGTAAGCCGTACGGGAATACGGAAATACGCTACGCGCCGATCAAAAAATGACGTCACGTCGCGCAAAGCACGTTGGGAAATTTGCGTCACAAGCATGCGCAGTACGTCCGGCGGACGGATTTGAGTTACACCGCCGCAAATTGTAGTGTGGTAAGTGTGTTGTGGATCGATACCTAACTTAGGAAATTTGCGGCAGTGTGAGGGCTCTTTCACACGTCCGTTCAGTTTTTCAGATCAGTTTTTTTTTCATCAGTTGATCCCTTTTTCCATCAGTTTTTCGTCAGTTTTTCGTCAGTTTTTCATCAGTTTTTGCATCAGTTTTTGCATCAGTTTTTGCATCAGTTTTTTCATCCGTTTTTTTTTTTTTTTGGGGCTTTTTACATAGAAAAACGGATGTTAGCGGAACGGATGATAAACGGATCATCCGTTAACGTCCGTTTTTCGTCCGTTCCGTTTTTTAGACGGAAGAAAAATAGGGTTTTCTTCCGTCCAAAAAAACGGAACTGAACGCAGACGGATGCTAACGGACGTTAGCGGATGCTCATCCGCTAACGGACGCTAGCCCATAGGGAAGCATTGCGGTCCGTTAACGGACGTCCAAAAAACGGACGAACGGAACGGACGTGTGAAAGAGCCCTGACTTAAATCTGTTAAATTACGTTGCGCTGCGGGGCTGTGGATCTGGCCCCCTATATTTTCGGCGTCCAAACTTTCGATGCATCACTAATAAAATATCATGCAGTAAAATATACATAAGAGATGATAACTGGTAACAAACCGAGAAATTCAAGACAGTGATGGAATTTATTGGCCATAAATCATCTGATGACACCCGGTGTCTAGAGGGTTTCTTTTCTTTTTTATTTTTTTACTATATAGTAATTGGGATAACTACAGACTCAAAAGGCCCTCATTTCCTTGGTACTGGGTTCATATCCCGGACGAGCCCCCCTGGGATGAGTGCAGCCGCAAACGGCCCTAATTTCCTTGGTACTGGGTTCATATCCCGGACGAGCCCCCCTGGGATGATTGCAGCCGCAAACGGCCCTAATTTCCTTGGTACTGGGTTCATATCCCGGACGAGCACCCCTGGGATGAGTGCAGCCGCAAACGGCCCTAATTTCCTTGGTACTGGGTTCATATCCCGGACGAGCCCCCCTCCAAGAAAAAATATATCGTCTTATGTGGTAGAAAATGACCAGCCTGTTGGAAGATAAATTTAGACTGCAGGCTTTCACCTCTCCGTAACATTTGTGGTTGATTGTATACTTCTTTATACAGTATATACAAATGATCATCGTAACATAAATAATATTCTGAAGTTTTTTTGACATAGCCAATTCTTATTATTAGCAAATTATTCTTATTTTATTATTTATTATTATTAATTTAGAGAAGAAGGAATGTGTAAATAAGGCCCAGTCAGTGCAGTGAAGGCGTCATCGGTGTAGTTCTGCCAACTTCACATGGTTTTCATTGTTAATTGATTTTAAATTGGATTGTACCGCCCCCTTTTTTGGAGGAATGGATATGTTTTCTATATAAACTCTGCTATGTATTCTGCTATGAGGAAGGCTCCGGCCGAAACATGTTAGCACTTTATATGTCGCACTGCTGGTAATGCTCAATAAAGATTTAAGAAGAAGCAATAAATTTGACGCATTTCTTGCTATTTTGGAGTGCAGTGAGGGCATCGTTCGTGTTCAGTCAGTGCAGCGAAGATGTCGTCAGTGCTCAGTCAGTGCAGTGAAGATGTCGTCAGTGCTCAGTCAGTGCAATGAAGATGTCGTCAGTGCAATGAAGATGTCGTCAGTGCTCAGTCAGTGCAGTGAAGGGGTCGTCAGTGCTCAGTCAGTGTAATGAAGATGTCGTTGTGTTCAGTCAGTGCAATGAAGATGTCGTCAGTGCTCAGTCAGTGCAGTGAATATGTCGTCAGGGCTCAGTCAGTGCAATGAAGATGTCGTTGTGTTCAGTCAGTGCAATGAAGATGTCGTCAGTGCTCAGTCAGTGCAGTAAATATGTCGTCAGGGCTCAGTCAGTGCAATGAAGATGTCGTCGTTGCTCAGTCAGTGCAGTGAAGGTGTCGTCAGGGCTCAGTCAGTGCAGTGAAGATGTCGTCAGTGCTCAGTCAGTGCAATGAAGATGTCGTCAGTGCAATGAAGATGTCGTCAGTGCTCAGTCAGTGCAGTGAAGATGTCGTCAGGCCTCAGTCAGTGCAGTGAAGATGTCGTCAGGCCTCAGTCAGTGCAGTGAAGATGTCGTCAGGGCTCAGTCATTGCAGTGAAGATGACGTCGGGGCTCAGTCAGTGCAGTGAAGATGTTGTCAGTGCTCAGTCAGTGCAGTGAAGATGTCGTCAGGGCTCAGTCAGTGAAATGAAGATGTCGTTAGGGCTCAGTCAGTGCAGTGAAGATGTCGTCGGGGCTCAGTCAGTGCAGTGAAGATGTCGTCGGGGCTCAGTCAGTGCAGTGAAGATGTCGTTGGGGCTCAGTCAGTGCAGTGAAGATGTCGTCGGGGCTCAGTCAGTGCAGTGAAGATGTCGTCGGGGCTCAGTCAGTGCAGTGAAGATGTCGTCGGGGCTCAGTCAGTGCAGTGAAGATGTCGTCGGGGCTCAGTCAGTGCAGTGAAGATGTCGTCGGGGCTCAGTCAGTGCAGTGAAGATGTCGTCGGGGCTCAGTCAGTGCAGTGAAGATGTCGTCAGGGCTCAGTCAGTGAAATGAAGATGTCGTCAGGGCTCAGTCAGTGCAGTGAAGATGTCGTTAGGGCTCAGTCAGTGCAGTGAAGATGTCGTCGGGGCTCAGTCAGTGCAGTGAAGATGTCGTCGGGGCTCAGTCAGTGCAGTGAAGATGTTGTCGGGGCTCAGTCAGTGCAGTGAAGATGTTGTCGGGGCTCAGTCATTGCAGTGAAGATGTCGTTGGTGCTCAGTCAGTGCAGTAAAGGTGTCATGTGCTTGCTCTACTCTGAGTACAACAGGATAGACTGAAATGTAAACTTCCAGGTGGACATTTTAGGCACTCGTGCAGTTTTGTCTTATCAATATTCTGTAACAGTGTCTTTAAATAAAAAGTGGTGGAATATATATATTTTTTCTTTTGCATAATCCAGGTACATATGTACTGTACGGCTATAAACATGACTGCCTGAGCATTTCCTTATTGGGATCCCGTGTCTGAGGCATATTCCAGGAATCCTTGCACAGTTTTATTGCACATCTCTCCCTATCACTATTAAACCGCAGGTTCACCAGTCAGCAGTTTTATTGAAAATGACAGATGTGCGTTTAGCGACTGTGAGAAAATAGCAGCATAAGGAAAGCAGAAAAAAAAAAACCTGTCTTTAATTCTTATTTTTTTTCTTCTTCTTAACGATTTGGTATTTTATAAGCTATAAGGGACAATGGTAAATTGCATGCATACTGTAGATGACTCACCATATTCCGTTGCTTTTATAGATGGCCCCGCTGAGAACGCAATGGCGTCAGAAGAAAATATTTTTATTTAATTTCAAAGGGATTTTGTTTTTTATTTTTTGTACAAAGTTAACTCATTAGCTTGTGGACTAGTTATACGGTCAGTCTAACCTTGGACAACATAACGAAGCTGTGCTAGTGTAGAAAATAATTTACTAAGGGTACTGCCTGCATGGACACTTTGGGGCAGATTCACAGAGATCGGCGTATCTCTGTGCGGGCGTAACGTATCTCATGTACGTTACGCCGCCGCAAGTTTTTCAGGCAAGTGCTTTATTCACAAAGCACTTGCCTGTAAAGTTGCGGCGGCGTAACGTAAATCACCAGGCGGAATTCAAATTCGGCGGGTAGGGGGGCGTGTTTCATTTAAATGAAGCGCGTCCCCGCGCCGAACGAACTGCGCATGCGTCGTCCCTAAAATATCCCAGAGTGCATTGCTCCAAATGACGTCGCAAGGATGTCATTGGTTTCGACGTGAACGTAAATGACGTCCAGCCCCATTCACGGACGACATACGCAAACGACGTAAATTTTTAAATTTTCGACGCGGGAACGACGGCCATACTTAACATTGGCTGCGCCTCATAGACCCAGGGGCAACTTTACGCCGGGAAAAGCCTAACGTAAACGTAGTAACTTTACTGCGTCGGCCGCGCGTACGTTCGGGAATTCGCGTATCTAGCTAATTTGCATACTCGACGGGGAAATCGACGGAAGCGCCACCTAGCGGGCAAAAAAAAAAATTGCAGTTAAGATCCGACGGCGTAAGAGACTTACGCCTGTCGGATCTAATGAATATCTATGCGTAACTGATTCTAAGAATCAGTCGCATGTATACGACGGCGCTAGACAGAGATACGACGGCGTATCTGGAGATGCGCCGTCGTATCTCTTTTGAGAATTTGGGCCATATATATATATATAAAAGCATGTTCTACCCTGACCCAGAACCTCAGAGGATGGATATATCGGAGACGTTTAAAGCGCAGCAATTGGTCTTGCTTAGCATGCTGGCTGATAACGAAGAAAATACATTTCTTACCTTCTCCATTCAAATTTTTCAGCTTTTCGTATTCCTTTTGCGCGGAAACCCTAATCATCGGTATGTCTATAGGCGCATACCGCAGCTTGGCGTGAGATGGTGCTTTTTCTTGCTAGCTGTGTGGAACACTTTTCAGGGTTTCAGATTTCGGCACAGACTAGATGCATGGAACATGTAGTCTTGTGGTATTTAGATAAACATCGATGGGTCGTAAATGCTGCTTCATTTTCAAAGTGTAGTTATTTGCGCTACTTCTGTGTTTTTTTTTGTTTGTTTTGGTGTTCACCACACATCTCAAGCCTAGAATTATGGCAGTTTAACTCGTTGAGTTTTGAAAGGTAAGAGAACTGCAGTCTACTTTCTGGTACAATCATTTTTATAGAAGATTTTTAAAATGACAAAAAACACTCCTCTCAAAAAACGCAATCCAGACGCGTTTTTTTCTTTTTCACACTGGTGCAATTTGACAGTTCCAAATCGTATGACAAGTCACACCCCCATTGTCGGCAGTGGAACTGTTGCAATTGCCACGACTCATGTCGAAAAAGGTTCCTGCACTACTTTTTGACGATCTTCTAGACATGTGCAAATCGTTTCGTTCCGAATTCCTTTTTTAACGAATTTAGACACATTAGTTCATTTGGAATTATCCGAATTAACTAAAAACCCGTTTTAATAAATTTTTCTAAAAATGTGTAAATTCAAAAACTCAAAAATTCGGGATATTGGAAATTTGAAATTCAAAAATCCGAAAACCCAAAAATGTGAAAATCTGAAATAGTAACGAATAAGGTTTGTGGGGGATGTTCTGCGCTGATGGTCTAATGCCGCGTACAGATGGTCGTTTTATGCGATGTAAAAAAACGACGTTTTTAAACTTTAAAAAATTTCATTGACCGTGTGTGGGGGAAAACGTCGCTTTATGTCTTGTAAAAAACGACAAAAAAAAATTGAAGCATGCTTCAATTTTTGTGTGTCGTTTTTCAAAACGTCGTTTTTTTGTGTCACAGAAATTGACCGTTTTTGAACCCGCGCATGCCCAGAAGCTAGTTATGAAGCGAGCTTCAATGGAAAAAACGCGGTGAACGTAACCTCGCTTTGCTAAAGCACTGTGAAAAAACGATGGTGTGTAGGCAACGTCGTTTTTGAAAATTGAAGTTTCAAAAACGTCGTTTTTTACTTCACAGAAAACGTCGTTTTTTTACATCACATAAAACGACCGTCTGTACGCGGCATAAGTCTTATAATGGTAGCTGCTGCCTCCGCGGTGACACCTACCTATGTAGGGTCTAGATATGAAAAAAGTAATTAAAGTAAAGTGCAAGTTCATAAAATTTCAAGGAATGGGGAGGAAAATCAACAGTCACTTGATTTGCTGTTGAAAAACTTTTTGTTTTTGGTTTTGCTTTTAGCTTAGAGCCCATTCACACAGGGGCAACATGACTCTTTGGAGGCGACCTGGAAGCGACCTGAGCCCGCATCACAGCGCGACATGAGGCGACTTCAAGTCACCTCCAGGACAGGAGGCTTTCCAGTGGCCAATCAAACTTGAATCAGCTCGGGGGGAGGGAGGGGTTTGCCCTAAAAACTATTTTCACTTCCTGAAAAGTCGCTGCAGTAAAGACATTGATCCAACTTCTGAGGCGACTTCCATTGAAATCAATGGGTACAAGTCGGATTGAAGTAGTACAGGAACCTTTTCTGAAGTCGGAGCGACTTCAGTAGTGTGCATTAAGACGGCTCCATTCACTTTAATAGCTTTTCTCAATGGCGCGACTTGGGGCGACTTCAAGTCGGATCCCAAGTTGCACCTGTGTGAATGGGCTCTAATATGGACTATTAATTAAAGACCTTTTATTTGTATCATCAATATAATGCTGCATCTAAACGAATGGAACGTACAAATTTATCCACAGTTACAAGTGAACCGAAATAACGAATGTCGTATCGATACGAATTAATAATAATAAATAACAATAATATCAATAATAATAAAAAAAGTTTTAATATTATTATTTTCTTATTAATTTGTTTCCGTTCCATTAGTCTATATGGTGCATTCGTTATTTCAGATCATTCGTAACTTCGTATGAATTTTGTATTCGTTGCGTTCCATTTGTTTAGATGCAGCATGTGTTCTTTTAAATAATTTGTAACTTCGGATAAATTCGTATTTGTTACGTTCACTAACAGCCAACTTTGAAGGGAAATTCCAATACCTATAATTTAATAGTTAGTTATTATTAGCTATTCTTTTGAATTTACATATTTTCTTTCTTTTTTTGGGGGATTTTCAAATTTACGAATTTATGAATTGCGATCAGAACGAATAATCCGAAAAACGATAAAAAAAAAAACGAATGAAACCAAAACAAACACATTTTTCAGCAGTGCATAGGTCTACCGATTTTCAGTGTAACTTGCATAGACACTTTGGAAGAGAAATTGAATTTTTTAAAGGCATTTTCCTATAGCTACCTGGATGCGAGAAGACCAAAAACATAATTTTTTTTTAGCACGTTTAGATATTATTTTCAAAGTGAATTTGTACCACAGTCACTAAGCTTAAGGGGAAATTTCCTTGTAAAGTGAACAGCCTATTTTCTTTTAGTAAATAAAACCCTATAAGTTAATTGCAAAGGCATGTTCTGTTTTTGTCACCTTCTGGAGACCCTCCCCGAGCATTGTCATGCAACAGCTGCTGGAGTGCATGAAGATGGGAAGTGGAGATTAACACCACTGAGATGCAGCAAATAATGGAAACTGTGAAAACAACAGTTTTTATTAAATAAAGGCAATTGTCTATAATATACAGTAAATAGAGCAAAAGGGCGGAGCTAGTATTATGACATCACGCACAGGCATGCTACATGGTATTATCGCTTGATACCTCCTTTCACTTGTAAGTATAATTACTTTTTTAACCACTTGAAGATCAGACCTTTTCTGGAACTTTTTGTTTACAAGTAAAAATCTGTATTTTTTGCTAGAAAACTACTAAGAACCCCCAAACATTATATATATTTTTTTTAGCACGGGTCTTCAAACTACGGGCCTCCAGGTGTTCAGGAACTACAATTCCCATCATGCCTAGTCATGTCTGTGAATGTCAGAGTTTTTCAATGCCTCATGGGATTTGTAGTTCCGCAACAGCTGGAGGGCCGTAGTTTGAGGATCCCTGCCCTAGAGAATAAAATGGCGATTGTTGCAATATTTTTGGTCACTGCAGAGCAGTTTTTCAAATGCAATTTTTTTTGGGGGAAAATTACATTTAAGTAAAAATAATAAAAAAAACATAATATATACCACAATTATTTTTGTAAAATATGAAAGATATTGTTACGGCAAATAAATACCGTATTTATCGGCGTATATCGCACACTTTTCGTGGGTGCGCGATATATGCCGATACCCGCTTCCCGCGCCGTGTTTGAATGCCGGCGCCGACATATACCGAGCGCAGTACGCTCGGGTACATTCGGCCAGGCTCGGCTTCACTCGTAGTCACGCTCTGTGACGTTTATGCGTGAGAAGCCGAGCGTGCCCGAGTGTACTGCGCTCGGTATACGTCGGCGGAGGCTTCAAACTGAGCACGGGAAGCGGGGATTCGATATGAAGCCGGGAGGACACCACCGAGGCCACAGAGGGACGCCGATGGACGCCAGGCAAGACACCAAAACTGTAAGTAGTAAAATGTAATAAAATGTTTTTTTACAGGAAAAACTGGTTAAATTAGGGGTGCGCGCTATACGCCGGAGCGCGCAATACCCCGATAAATACGGTAGATACCTAACATGTCATGCTTTAAAATTGCGCACACTCGTGGAATGATGAAAAACTATGATACATAAAAATCTCCATAAGCGGTGCTTTCATTTTTTTTTTTTACAGGTTAGTTAGAGTTACAGAGGAGGGCTAGAATTATTGCTCTCGCTGTAATGTTTGTGGCCATACCGCATGTGTGTGGTGCGAACATCGTTTACATATGCGTGCGCGACTTACACATGTGTTTGCTTCTGCTCGCAAGTTTGCAGGGACGGGGGCTCTGTACATTTATTTTTTCTTATTTATTTTACTTTTTATTTTTACACTGTCCCTTTTATTTATTTTTTAGCACATTCCATGTAGTTGAAAAAAGGGATGAAAGGTCCTCTTTATGGAGAGATCCGGGCTCAATAAGACCCCAAATCTCTCCTCTACCTTTAACCACTTCAATACCGGGCACTTTCGCCCCCTTCCTTGCCAGGCCAATTTTCAGCTTTCAGCGCTCTCGCACTTTCAATGGCGATTGCACGGTCATGCAACGCTGTACCCAAATTTTTTTATCATTTTGTTCGTACAAATAGAGCTTTCTTTTGGTGGTATTTATTCACGAATCCGGTTTTTATTTTTAGCGATATAAGTGAAAAAAACAGCCAAAATTTGGAAAAAATACAATATTTTCTTCTTTCTATTTTAAAAGAAATCCGATAAAATCAAATTGGTGTTATTGTGACCACGGACATATGTGTGCAGATGATCATCTGGACATATCATTTTACTGTTACATATGTGGGGGACAGGTGTTTTTACTGTGTGGGGACATGTGTGTGGGGACACTATTTTGGGGACTTTGTGTGTTTACATTGTGTGGGGACACTGGGCCGGTGATCAGTGTGTAAAAATCTGTAAAAAACAGCTTATAGATCACCAGCCGGCTGCAGAGATCTGCTCTCCTCACCCAGGGCTGGTGCAAGGATTTTTGACACCCTAGGAGAAACCTTATTTTGCTGCCCCATTGGCTCCACCCCTAAATCCACCCCCTTTGCCCTACCCATGTGACAGAAGGCGCCGCTATACAGGAAGCATCGGCTCTGCTTCCTCTAGCGCTGGCTCCAGTGCTGTGCTGCGCCTCTAATTACACTACCGGTCGTACGGAGCAGCTGCATGAGACTGAGTTAGTTACATGCAACAGCCTGCAGAGCATGCAAACGCGTAGGAAAACCAGCAGCCGGGCGCCCCTAGGCAGCAGTGCGCCCTAGGCGGCTTCCTAGTTTGCCTAGTGGTAGCACCGGCCTTGTCCTCACCTCACTGACAACTTCTGTGTGAGGAGAGCCGATCGCCTAGCAACCAGCTCTCTATTTACATCACACGACAGCTGTGATTGGACACGGCCCTCCTGCCGATCAGAGATGCGCCCTATCCGGGTGAAACAAGCGCATCGTGATCGCGCCGCTGCGCGGGCACGTGCGCAGTCCCCCTCCTTCTGAGGGACGTTTTTGAATGTCCACTCAGAAGGTGAAAGCACCCACGTGGCCGTATATGTACAGTGGCCGGGTGGGAGGTTAAAAGCAAAAGATAAAAAAAATTAATAAAAAAAAATGTTTACTTCCGCCCTAGACCAGAAGTGACATCATGACGTCGCTCCAGTCATTCAAGACCATAGAGGCAATCAGAAAGGATCTGGTCTCTGGTAACCCGTCTGCTTGTTTCTCAGGTGCGCCGGTAAAAATGGTAAGCCTGAGAAACACTGGCGAGAAACGCACGCTGCTTCAGCTCGGAACGCTTTCATGAGAAAAAAAAAATTCTGGTGGTTATCTTCAGCCGGTAAACCCTATGGCCCGGATTCACAAAGCACTTACGCCGGCGTATCTCGAGATACGCCGCGTAAGTGTAAATATGCGCCGTCGTATCTGTGCGCCGTGCCCACAAAACTAGATACGCCTAAACGTAACTTGCCTACGCCGTCGTATCATGGGCGCATATTTACGCCGGGCGCATTTGCCGCTCCCATAGATTTTCTATGCACATGTGCAAATGAGAGAGATACGCCGATTCACAAACGTAGTTGCGCCCGGCGCATAATATACGCAGTTTGCGTAAGTCGTACGTCCGGCGTAAAGTTATTTCCCATATAGGAGGCGCAACTCATGCAAAGGTATGGACCAGGGAACACAAGCCGTCGTATCTTTTGTCGTTTACGTTGTACGTGAATATGACTAGGCGTAGGTTACGTTCACGTCGTAGGCAGTGATTCGACGTATCTTAGGCAGTTGTTTCGACGTGATTCTGAGCATGCGCACTGGGATGCGGCCACGGGACGGCGCATGCGTCGTTGGTTTTAAGTACTTCTATGGCGCTTGGCCCATCATTTGCGTGGGGTCACGCCTCATTAGCATGGCTCACACCCACTTCCACCTACACTGGCTTACGCCGAGGAAACCCAACGTATCTTTAAGAGCAAGTGGGAGCGAGTGCTTTGTGAATCCAGTGCTTGCCTCTGTGCGCTGCGCCGGCGTAGCGTAAAAGAGATACGCTACGGCGGCATAAATATGCGCCGATGTATGTGAATCCGGACCCATATATCTACGAATTGCGTTAAATTAACATTATCGCTACATTATAGCACTATGAGGTCTCTTCTTTATGCATTTGACATATACCTGCACTGGAGTATACTGGTAGAATAAAAAGCTAAGATATATATCATGGTGGGGACACTGCTTAAACAAAAGAGTATTATTACTGACAACACTGGGTTTATGTGGAATGGACAATCCTGACACGTTCATGTCGTAGCAGATGCACCAGATTGATCTTAAAAAAAGACCCCACGCCATTGAGAATTTTTTTGTCTATTTCCCTTTTACGATTCACAGATAAGCCATTTGTTTATAGCCTTTCAAGTGTTTGTATGACGTGTGTCAAATGGCAAAACTAACAGGTTCTCAAACTCCTAAAGTATGGACTATTAGAAGAGTGCCATCGATCCCAAGAATGTCTTCAGCGTTGATCAGCCATCAGATTGTCTGCGCCGTGGCTGCCTGTCTTATACACTTTGGGGGTTGATTCACTAAAACAAATCTCTTGCAGCTCTGCATGGAGACCAATCAGCTTCCAGATATTATTATCAAAGCTTAAAGCGGTTGTATACCCTGTTATTTATTTTATTTTATTTTTTTACACCTGTAAAGGAAAAGCCATAATGAGCTAGTATGCACCGCATACTAGCTCATTATGAAATACTTACCTTAAAACGAGGTGAAGAGAACTTACCTGGTCCACGCCGAGCGAGATGTCATCTTGCTCCGGCGTGTCTTCCGGGTATCGCCGCTCCAGCGCTGTGATTGGCTGGAGTGGCGATGACGCATGCGCGCGGGAGACTTCAAACCGGCAAGGTCCGCCGGCTGCCGGCCCTTTAGCCGAGGATCCCAGCTGCGCATGTGCCGCTGCAATCAGCGGCGCATTGCGGGGGGAATATCTCCTAAACCGTACAGATTTAGGAGATATTCTTTATACCTACAGGTAAGCCTTAGTAGGCTTACCTGTAGGTAAAAGTAAAAAAGTGGGGTATACAACAACAACAACAGGGTTGAACAAGCTGAAGTTAGAAGCTGATTGGTTTCTACGCGCAGCAGCAACAGATTTCACCCTCTCCATTTTTAGTAAATCACCCCATAGAACAGGGGTGTCAAACTCAATTTCATCGCCGGCCGCATCAGCAGTGTGGCTGCCCTCAAAGGGCTGGTTGTATCTGGGACGTACAGAGTGCAGAGTTCAGGATTATGCTTCGTACAGAGAGCAGTGTTGAGACATGTGCTACGTACAGAGAGCACAGATCAAGGGGTGCGCTACGTACAGACTGTATGGATCCAGGGGTGTGCTACGTACAGAGTGTAGGGGTTCATAGGAGCTACATACAGAGTGTATGGGTTTAGGGGTGCTCTACATATATAGTGCAGAGGTTCAGGGGTGCGCTACATACAGAGTGCAACGTTTTTGGGGTGCGCTACATACAGGGTTCAGGGGTGTGCTACGCACAGAGTGCAAAGTTTCAGGGGTGCGCTACATACAGAGTGCAGGGATTCATGGGTGCGCTACATACAGAGTGCAGGGATTCATGGGTGCACTGTAACATCTAATTTTCACCCCTCCTCCTAGGTTCTGACCTCTGCACCCAGCATTTTGCCTCCATCCCCCCACCTCTAAACACATCTTCCTAAAAACCTGTACAGCCCCCCCCCCCCTTCCACAGCAAACCTCACATCTGTACTCTATCCTACCTAATGGCGCTTGCAAGAATACTTTCATGGCCCCTAAGTTCTCAAAATCCCGCCCTCAAGATGCAGCTGCTGGAGCCGTCAGGTACCTCTGCCACTAACAAGCTATGCCGGACCAACGGCGCATGCGCTCAGCTACACACACACACAGCGCCGCTGGGGAGACTGTGAAGGAGAGCGTGTTTACACCTGTTCTGTGAAAGTGGAAAGCAGCTAGTGAGAACAGGAAGTGGCGTCCTGCGACCGCTGTGCGGGCCGGATTCGGCCCGTGGGCCTTGTGTTTGCCACCTGTGCCATAGTCTGAATCTCTATGCCTACACTCTATTGAAGGGAAGGTGTGAGTAAAATATCATATCTAGCTTCTGGGCTCAGAATTTTTCACTTTATTCTTTTAAATCAGGTAAAAGTTTACACTGTTTGAGTTTGAGTAGGGTGTAGGTCCTTGGGCCTGCCTTGGAAGTCTTGGGAGTGGGTGGACATGGCCTTCTGGCTTAGTTCGCACTCTCTCATGGGGTCTCCCTTTTCGGGGAAGCCCCACCTAAAACTTGGGGTGGTCTGTTCAGGTAGTCCCCACAGAGAACGGGGTCCGTCTGGCTTCGGTCAGATGGACCATGTGAAAGGCTCCAGACAGGGACTGGGGTTCTAACGCCCTGGGGGATCAGGGCAAGGTCCTTCGATTTTGGAGGACCTTGTGTGCAGTTTTTGGAGTGTGTTCACACACCACTGGTTTTTAAAAAAAAAAAAATTTTTAGTTATAGGTCAAAGAAACAAAAGAAGAAAATAAAACATTACAGAGAGTCTAAATCCACGATCGGAAATCCCGACAAGAAAACTGGATTTTTTTTCCCGACGGAATGTCGGCTCAAACTTGTGTTGCATACACACGGTCACACAAAATTCCGACCCTCAAGAACGCAGTGACGTACAACACTAATGGCCCGTACACACGATCCGAATATCGGACGAAAATGATCGTCCGATGAAGAATCGTACGATTTTCTGATCGTGTGTACACTACTTTCGAGAGCCGATCACGACCTTTCATCCGATATTTTTCGATCGGACATGCACGAAAATTTTCCTCGTACGATGTAAGATCGTACGATTTTCGTTTAGTCAGTACAGTTGTCGTCCGACAATACAATACAAATACATTACAACACATGACATCACTTCCGATTATTTTTTTCGGTCGTACGAGAATTTTCGTGACTTTAATAACCTATTTCATTTAACTTTCGACTATTAAGCGAAAAAAGTCGTACGATCCGTCGTACGATATTCGGATCGTGTGTACGGGCCATAAGACGAGCCGATAAGAATTAAGTTCAATGCTTCCAAGCATGCGTCGACTTGATTCCGAGCATGCCCGGTTTTTGGTACGTCGGAATTGCATACAGATGATCGGAGAACTTTTGTTTTCCAGCTCTCAAATTGTTCTTGATGGAAATTCCGATGGAGCATACACACGGACATTTCTTGTCGGAATTTCCGATCGTATGTACTGGGCATTACATAATAACATGCACCACCAGAAAGTGATTACAAAACAATATTATGACACCAACAAGTACAAAATCCACCCCGTAGGGAATTTGTCCAACAAATTATATTTCTAGTGGGCTAGATCGGCGTGCAGCTTTCTAAGAACGATCTTACATGGCCTGATATTTGCTAGCCATGCAGCGTATCCAAAAGGCAATGTAGTAAACAAACAAACTCTGTATTTGCTTTCTCTGCTTTTATAACCTGACACTGGAATGTACAAATAAGCTGTAACCTTCCCTTCTTGTTTTTCCTTTACCTTCCTCCACAATTTTTTTTCAGAAAAATAAACATCGAAGTGAAAATTCTGCCATTTTGGTCATTAGGCCCGAATCTATACAGCCTGGTCCGGTGGTCTAGTTGCCTTTAGTTGCCCCCCCACCTGCTCCAGTAGATCTGCTAGCTTTAGTATCACAATACCAAGACCAGAGGTTGTAGCCAAGTCTGTGGGCGGAATCCTTTTAAACCTGAACACATATGAATTACACAGGTTCTGGGGCTAATTTAATGCAGATAAGTGAGTTTAATTACCACCTTAATCAGCCACAGAACCTGTGTAACTAATATGGCCCGGATTCACATACATTGGCACATATTTATGCCGGCATATCGAATATACGCTACACCGACGCAGCGCAGAGGCAAGCACAGTATTCACCAAGCACTTGCTCCCACTCGTTCTCAAATCTACGCTGGGTTTCCTCGGCGTATTCCGGTGTAGGTGGAAGTGGACGTGAGCCATGCTAATGAGGCGTGACCCCATGCAAATAATGGGCCGAGTGCCATACAAGTACTTAAAACGAACGGCGCATGCGCCGTCACGTGGACGTATCCCTGTGCGCATGCTCAGAATCACGTCGGAATTACTCCCTAAGATACGACGGATCACTGCCTACGACGTGAACGTAACCTACGCCAAGCCCTATTCTACGTAAATGATGTAAAATACGACGGCTGTGTTCCCTGGTCCATACCTTAGCATGAGTTGCGCCTCATATATGGGGCTTAACTTTACGCCGGACGTACGACTTACGCAAACCGCGTATATTATGCACCGGGCGCAAGTACGTTCGTGAATCGGCGTATCTCCCTCATTTGCATATGCGCATAGAAAATCCATGGGAGCGGCAAATGCGCCCAGCGTAAATATGCGCCTACGATACGCCGGCGTAGGCAAGTTACGTTGGTCGGATGAAGCCTATTTTTAGGTGTATCTCAGTTTGTGGGCACGGCGCACAGATACGACGGCGCATATTTAGACTTACGCGGCGTATCTCTAGATACGTCGGCGTAAGTGCTTTGTGAATCCGGGCCAATGTGTTCAGGTTTAAAGGGATGAGGTGGCAACCCTAGCGGAAAGTCTTAAAGAGTTTGCTCACTGTGTTGCTTTACTGTGGTAGCAATTTGGTTCTAGGTGTTTAGGTTCAAAGAGGGCGAAAATCTGATCATGTGTACGGGGCATAAGAGTTCCCTTCACTGGAACTAAGGGGCCAAGCCCAATCCCTTAAAAACAACCTCACACCATAATCCCCCCTCCACCAAATGGTTTGGACCAGTGCACAAATCAAGGACCATAAAGACATGGATGAGCGAGTTTGGGGTGGAGGAACTTGACTGGCCTGCACAGAGTCCTAACCTCAACCCGATAGAACACCTTTTGTGATGAATTCAAGTGGAGACTGCTGGCCAGACTTTCTCGTTCAACATCAGTGCCTGACCTCACAAATGCGCTTCTGGAAGAATGGTCAAACATTCCCATAGACACACTCCTAAACCTTGTGGACGGCCATCCCAGAAGAGTTAAAGCTTTTATAGCTGCAAAGGGCGGGGCCAACTCAATATTGAACCCTACGGACTAAGACTGGGATACCACTAAAGTTCATGTGTGTGTAAAGGCAGGCGTCCCAATACTTTTGGGCTCTGTCTCTCAAGAGCTTGTGCAGTAGCTCTGATTTTGGGGGGAAAGGGGGTATTTGTGGTGTGAGTGGGCCATTTGCGCAGTATTAGAAGGTGGTGGGTATGTTACATGTGGCCCATGGGGGGCTGTGATGGTGCCTAGGGACAAATACATTGACAAGTATGATATAGGGACAGCAACAGTAAGGAAGAGCCATGACAACAGTTTTAAACCCTTAATTATACATAGAAGAGAATGTGTTGTTGACGGTAACATGATATGTGGGTGGCTGTGTGCTGTAAATCTTAGTGGTGCTAAAAAGAGATCACAGATATTTTCAGTACAGCCAGTGATGGGTCCCATTCCCATTATTGGTTCAGATATAAATGATTTGCAGTTATTTTATATCATTTCCCATTCAGTGGACACTCGCTGGCTTATTCAGTTCCATTCCTTTTGTCTTAGTCCTGTGTAGTACACCAAAGTTACGCCGACTTTGGAGTGCACTTTATAGCAAAATGTGTTACCGGACTTTATAGGCACCAAGATACACAATTTGTCTTAAAGTATATGGGGCAGATCCACAAAGAAATTACGCCGGCGTATCTACTGATGCGCCGCGTAATTTCAAAGTTCCCGCGTCGTATCTTTGATTTGTATCCACTAAACAAGATACGACGGAATGAGGGATCGATCCGACAGGCGTACGTCTTAGTACGCCGTCGGATCGTAGGTGTATATTTACGCTGGCCGCTAGGTGGCGTTTCCATTGAATTCCGTGTCGAGTATGCAAATTAGCTAGATACGGCGATCCACGAACGTACGTCCGGGCGGCGCTTTTTTTTACGTCGTTTGCGTTTGGCTTTTTCCGGCATGTAGTTAAAGCTGCTATATGGTGGCGTACTCAATGTTAAGTATGGCCGTCGTTCCCGCCTCGAAATTTGAATTTTTTACGTTGTTTGCGTAAGTCGTTCGCGAATAGGGATTTGCGTAGAATGACGTCACCGTCGTAAGCATTGGCTTGTTCCGGTTTAATTTCGAGCATGCGCACTGGGATATCCCCACGGGCGGCGCATGCCCCGTTCAAAAAATGTTGTTTACGTCGGGTCACGAGGTATTTACATAAAACACGCCCCCATCACATCGATTTGAATTGTGCACCCTTACGCCGCCAAAGATACACTACGCCGCCGTAACTTACGGTGCGCATTCTTTGAGGATTCGAAAAAAAATGTAAGTTACGGCGGCGTAGCGTATCCCACTGTACGTGGATCTGCCCCTATATCTTTCTACAAATTTACTAAAACATGTAATACAAGATAAAATTCTCACTATAGCATACTACCCAAAAGTACAGCATGAACATCAACAAAACCACCAAAAAGGCCCCATCGTAATCCATAATCGGTGAATTGTGGCCGTCAATGTCTGGGCGGGCTTGTTGTAATTAGATGTAGCAAACTGAAGTTCTACATGTTTCGTGCTATTGCGCTTCTTCAGGAGCTTAGGGTAAGTATTATTATTATTATTATTATAATACAGGATTTATATAGCGCCAACAGTTTACGCAGTGCTTTACAATATAATAGGGAGACAATACAGTTATAATACAAGAGGATTAAGAGGGCCCTTCTCAGAAGAGCTTACAATCTAATAGGGTGGGGCAGGTGGTACAAAAAGGTTGTAACTGTGGGGAAAAAGATGATGGAATTGGTAAAAGATTAGTTGGAGACGTGATCGGCTTCCCTGAAGAGATGAGTTTTCAGAGATCGCCTGAAGGTAGCAAGAGTAGGGGGGATAGCCGGACAGGTTGAGGTAGCGAGTTCCAGAGGATGGGAGAGGCTCTGGAGAAATCCTGGAGACGAGCCTGGGAGGAGGAGAAGTATTAGTATTGTGTTAACACACTGTGGAAGTAGCGTGATAGCTTTAAAATAAACCAGAGGAGTAATAGGTGCGCAAACTGTCATCCAGATAATCAGATATCCATACCGGATTATTATCCGGTATGGATATCTGATTATCTGGATGACAGTTTGGATGACAGCCCTCTATTGAGGGCCAATGTACTTGGGTAGAATCATAGCCGTGGTGTGTCGTGTAAGTTAACATAGGTAGCATAGGATACAATGGGCCAGATTCACAACGGAGTTACGACGGCGTATCTCCGGATACGCCGTCGTAACTCTGAGTTGCGGTCGGTCGTATCTATGCGCCTGATACATAGAATCAGTTACGCATAGATTTCCCTAAGATCCGACCGGCGTAAGTGTCTTACACCGTCGTATCTTAGGCTGCATATTTACGCTGGCTGCTAGGTGGCGCTTCCGTATATATTTCCGCGAGGAATATGCAAATTAGGTAGTTACGCCGATTCAGAAACGTACGTCCGCCCGGCGCAATTTTTTACGTCGTTTACGTTAGGCTTTTTCCCGGCGTAAAGTTACCCCTGCTATATGAGTCGTATCCTATGTTAAGTATGGATGTCGTTCCCGTGTCAAATTTTGAAAAATTTTACGTCGTTTGCGTAAGTCGTTCGCGAATAGGGCTGGACGTAATTTACGTTCACGTCGAAAGCAATGACGATTTGTGGCGGAATTTCGAGCATGCGCACTGGGATTTTTTTTGACGTTCGTAAAATACGTCAAATACGTGGGGTCACAGTGAATTTAAATAACACGCCCACATCATCCACATTTGAATTAGACGGGCTTACGCCGGACCACATAAGCTACGCCGCCGTAACATAGGGCGCAAGTTCTTTCTAAATACGGAACTTGCGCCATAAGTTACGGCGGCGTAACGTATCTGAGATACGTTATGCCGCGCGGAGAGATACACCAATGTATCTGAATCCGGACCTATATGTACAATGTACAGTAAGATATGGGGTGTAAGGCAAACAGCCTCTTCATAGAGTCCTCCTAGTCACTAGACTAGATAATCAGTACATTGGTGTCCCAACCTTGTCCAATTGTATCAGTGGCCTCCTCGCCATAGTGTTCCACTCCAATGGCATGCTTTGATGCAACTTTGGATGGGTGCAACTTGGATATGAGTAATAATGGACAACTCCAGAGAAAATAAAGAGTTAGGACTGCAGATAATACTGGGGTGCTGTGAAGAGGCTCTGCAGCTCACGCAAGTATTTGCAATTGTGTGCAAACTAAACTCCTGTTTTTAACACAAACAGCTAAACAGGATAATTTGGTTGGCTAATTAATCTGGGAATTTCCCTCTGGTTTTGTTTTGTATGCATTGCCCTTCCATGTGCTCCTTGCTGTGAAGGCCTGTTATAGGTGGGGGAAGGGCCCATTTGTTTGTTAATAATGGACAACTGTTGCGCAAGCACAACTGTTGCATTGTATAACATTCAGGTATGACTTTCATGCAACTTTGAGGGTTAAAGAGGTTGTAAACCTATAAAAAAAATAAACAAACCCTGCAAGACAAAGGCATAATGAGCTAGTATGCAACGATGCTCTGGATTGGTGTCGGTCCTCCGAGTAAAGCGCCGGACATCTTCAACCGAAGTTACTTTGCGGCTCCGGCGCTGTGATTGACAGGAGCCCTGCGATGACGTCACGGCACGACTCCTGATGAAAGGAACCAGCGGCCGCGTTTCTTCAGTGCGCATGCACTGATGACGTCGCGGCACGACTCCTGAAGAAAGGCACCAGCAGCCCTGTTTTCTTCAGTGCGCTTGCACTGATGACGTCATGGCACAACTCCTGTAGAAACGGCACCAGCAGCCCCGTTTTCTTCAGTGCGCATGCACTGATGACGTCACGGCACAACTCCTGTAGAAACGGCACCAGCAGCCCCGTTTTCTTCAGTGCGCATGCACCAATGACGTCACGGCACAACCCCTGAAGAAAGGCACCAGCAGCCCCGTTTTCTTCAGTGCGCTTGCACTGATGACGTCACGGCACGACCCCTGTAGAAATGGCTTACCGTCCCTACTCTCCATGGCCATGCCTTACCGTCCCTACTCTCCATGGCCATGCCTTACCGTCCCTACTCTCCATGGCAATGCCTTACCGTCCCTACTCTCCATGGCCATGCCTTACCGTCCCTACTCTCCATGGCCATGCCTTACCGTCCCTAGTCTCCATGGCCATGTCTTACCGTCCCTACTCTCCATGGCCACGCCTTACCTTCCCTACTCTCCATGGCCATGCCTTACCGTCCCTACTCTCTATGGCCATGCCTTACCGTCCCTACTCTCCATGGCAATGCCTTACCGTCCCTACTCTCCATGGCCATGCCTTACCGTCCCTACTCTCCATGGCCATGCCTTACCGTCCCTAGTCTCCATGGCCATGTCTTACCGTCCCTACTCTCCATGGCCACGCCTTACCGTCTCTACTCTCCATGGCCATGCCTTACCGTCTCTACTCTCCATGGCCACGCCTTACCGTCTCTACTCTCCATGGCCATGCCTTACCCTCTCTACTCTCCATGGCCATGCCTTACCGTCTCTACTCTCCATACCCATGCCTTTTCCGTCCCTACTCTCCATGGCCATGCCTTTTCCGTCCCTACTCTCCATGGCTATGCCTTTTCCGTCCCTACTCCACCCCTCTCCCCCCCCCCATACCTCTGATATTTTGGCCGTCTCTGGTATACGATGTATAATTGCTGCCTTTCTGTCTAAATCTAAAAAAAAAAAGTTTTATACATTTTTTTTTTTTAAAGCGCAGCAACTTCTTACACATTTCTCCAACCAACACAGGCTACACAAATGTTGTCCCATCACCCTAACAATACTTTGTGATTATCCAAGAGCTCAGTAAAGAATGTAAATCAGAGCGAAGCGTAATATAGCAGAGCAATAAATGGATAATGGCTTGTATTGTTAGGAGCCGGGTATAATCTTACCCGAAGACACTATATAACAGCCTGATTAGAATTTCTAATTTATGGGAAAAAAAGTATGCATTCTACTCGTATGTAGATATAATCCATCCACACAAGAGGTGGTGTGGGGGTGAATATGTTAATAACTCTCTCTCTCTCTCTTTGTGATATGCAGAGTGCTTGCACAGCAGAGAATACACGTGTGTGTGTTCATTTAAAGTGCATTTCTGTATCCTGTTGTTTTTTTTATTTTTTTCCCTCTCTATCGGAAAAGGAAATCTAGATTCTGTTTTGGCTGAAATCCGACAACAGCTTGAGAGGGCCTAGATTTCTGCTTTACATGTAAAAAAAAAAAAAAAAAAAGGGCAGCTTGTTGTGGCATTAGCATGTGAATGGTTTCTACAGGCCGGCTATAGATGGGAAATACATTGCACTGTATTGTACAGGAGAATAGTAGAAGCATTTTTTTTTTTTTTTCACATTGCATTTCCTGCCTGTGGTCTTTTGTCTTCATAAAAAAGGTGTTAGGGGCGCCCAACAGCTTCTATTTTGTGTAATTAGGTCAAACCCTCAAAAGATATTTATCAAAAAAAAAACATTTGCACATAAAATCTTCGGGGGCTCGGTTCCATTTTGTTTTATATAGAGTGACATCTTGGTCAACCAAAATGTAACTGACTTCAAGGAAAACCACTTAAGATGTGCAACGTACACAGCAAACAGTCATTAGCTGAAAGAAGGTTAACTATATATTATTAACGTCAGTGCTATGTACACATTCACAGCGCTAACGATTATTTTCCAACACAGGTAACAGCTTCTTCCTTTTTTTTTTTATCTTGTTGTAATTATTTTGTGAAAAAAACAAATAATTGTGTAAAAGAAAATAATTATCAAAACTGATTTTCATTCATCCATACCTGAAAAGACTGGGCTTCTTGATTCGACTTACCGTATATACTCGAGCAGGGCTTTTTTTCCAGCAGGAACGTGGGGGAACGCAGTTCCGGCACCTCCAACTCTGAATGTATGTAATGGAGCTCTGAGGTGGGTAGGGGGTGGAACCAAGAAATGGTGCCCAGAGGAGGGTAGGGGATGAAACCAATGAATGGTGCTTGGAGGTGGGTAGGGGGTGGAACCAAGAAATGGTGCTCAGAGGTGGGTAGGGGATGAAACCAATGAATGGTGCTTGGAGGTGGGTAGGGGGTGGAACCAAGAAATGGTGCTCAGAGGTGGGTAGGGGATGAAACCAATGAATGGTGCTTGGAGGTGGGTAGGGGGTGGAACCAAGTAATGGTGCTCGGAGGTGGGTAGGGGGTGGAGAAAAGGAATGATGCTCGGAGGTGGATAGGGGGTGACACAAGGAATGGCGCTCAGAGGTGGGTAGGGGGTGGAACCAATGAATGGTGCTTGGAGGTGGGTAGGGGGTGGAACCAAGGAATGGTGCTCGGAGGTGGAGAAAATTAATGGTGCTCGGAGGTGGGGAGGGGGTGGAACCAAGAAATGGTGCTCGGAGGTGGGTAGGGGATGGCACAAGGAATGGCGCTCAGAGGTGGGTAGGGGGTGGAACCAATGAATGGTGCTTGGAGGTGGGAAGGGGGTGGAACCAGGGAATGGTGCTCGGAGGTGGAGAAAATTAATGATGCTCGGAGGTGGGGAGGGGGTGGAACCAAGGAATGGTGCTCGGAGGTGGAGAAAATTAATGGTGCTCGGAGGTGGGTAGGGGATGGCACAAGGAATGGCGCTCAGAGGTGGGTAGGGGGTGAAACCAATGAATGGTGCTTGGAGGTGGGTAGGGGGTGGAACCAAGGAATGGTGCTCGGAGGTGGGGAAAATTAATAGTGCTCGGAGGTGGGTAGGGGGTGGAACCAAGGAATGGTGCTTTGAGGTGGGTAGGGGGTGGACACAAGAGGTGACTCAGAAGGAGGGAGTTCCTACACCTATAAGCCGAGTTTTTCAGCAATTTTTTTTGTGCTGAAAATGCCCCCCTCGGCTTATACTCGGGTCACCTTTTTGTGCCTGATCTCCCGGACTTTGGGGACCCGGTACTGTTATCGTTTGGTACCAGTACACATGTAGTCCCACTCTTTCTCTACAAGTGTGCAAAGTTTGTTGTCCGGGGGACCTATGGCCGGGGAGCACTGATTTTTTTCAAAGCCGGGCACCCCTTCCATAGACTCCCATGTTAAACAGTCATTTCTCTGGTGACTTTGGGGACGCGGTACCAGCTGGTCGTAAGTCCCCTTGACTCGAAACTTGGCAAACATGTTAAACATCAGTCTAGTAATGGGCGCAGTGAGGCATGGGCGCAGTGAGGCATGGGCGCAGTGAGGCATGGGCGCAGTGAGGCATGGACACAGTGAGGCATGGACACAGTGAGGCATGCACATGGAAAAAGTGAGGCATGGGCACAGTGAGGCATGGGCACAGTGAGGCATGCAGATGGACACCCTAGGCTTATACTCGAGTCAATACGTTTTCCCAGTTTTTCGGGTGCATTTAACATTTCCTTCGGCCGATATCGGGGGGTTAAAAGCGCCCCGCTATCGTCCGAAAAGCGCAGCTAGAACGACGGTAAACGAATGGCGCTTTACCGCTAACGTGGCCCGCTGGTAGTATGAAAGTGGGCTAAGGGATGTTCTACCCTATGCCCCCATCACACAAACCCTATCTCTCTGGTTCTCACACTCATCCTCCCTGTAACCCTAAGGTTGCATTCACACCTGAGCAATGCATTTTTGTGTGTTTTTTTAGGTGTTTTTTAGGGCATTTAAGGCGTTTTTGGACAGCGATTTTAAACCATTTTTGAGCTTTGGCTTTGGCTTTTTGTTTTTATTAGCCAATAGAGAAAAATGGTTTTCAACTTTTTCATCCACTTTTATTATTATATATTTTTTTAAGGGTCATGGTTAGGGGTTAAAGGTTATGGATTAATTACCGGTAATTTGATTTTTGCTTAATTTTATGTATTTTGTTTTAATATTAGGTTTAGGATTAGGGGTTTAGGGGTCAATATTAGGGTTAGGGGTTAGGATTAGGGGTTAATATTAGGTTTAGGATTAGGGGTTATTAGGTTTAGGGGTCAATATTAGGGTTAGAGGTTCTTGTTAGGGGTTAATAGGTTTAGAGTTAGGGGTTATTAGGGTTAGGGGTACGGATTAGTATTAGGGGTCAATATTAGGGTTAGGGGTCAATATTAGAGTTGGGGGTTAGGATTAGGGTTAAGGGTTATTAAGGTTAGGGGTTAAGGTTAGGGGTTATGATTAGGGTTAAGGGGTTATGAGTAGGGTTTAGGGGTCAATATTAGGATTAAGGGTTAATATTTAGTTTAGGGGTCAATATTAGGGTTAGGGATTGGGGGTTAATATTAGGGTTGGGAATTAGGTTTTAGTATTAGGGTTAGGGGTTATGATTAGGGTTCATTATTAGGGTTAGGGGTTAATGTTAGGGTTAGGATCAGGGGTTAATATTAGGATTAGGGGTAAGGATTACAGTTAGGGGTTATTATTAGTGTTATCTGTTAGGATTAAGATTAGGGTTTGGGGTTAATATTAGGGTTTTTAAATGTATTTATTATTATTTATTTTTCATTTATTTATGTACTTATTTATTCATAAACACATGGGTGAGTGAGTTTGGGGTGTATGAACTTGACTGGCCTGCACATAGTCCTGACCTCAACCAGGTAGAACACCTTTGGGATGAATTAGAGCGGAGACTACGGGCCAGGCCTTCCCGTCCAACATCAGTGCCTGACCTCACAAATGCTCTTCTGGAAGAATGGTCAAACATTCCCATAGACACCCTCCTAAACCTTGTGGACGGCCTTCCCAGAAGAGTTGAAGCTGTTATAGCTGCAAAGGGCGGGGCCAACTCAATACTGAACCCTCCGGACTAAGACTGGGATGTCATTAAAGTTTGTGTGCGTGTAAAGGCAGGTGTCCCAAAACTTTTGGTAATTATAGTGTATCATAAATGACATAAAACATTGCAACAGCCACCTTTTTATTCTCCATGGCCTCTGCTTTCAGAAAATATTAAATGTTTGGGGGCTCTAAGTAGTTTTTTTTTATGCAAAAAACAAAAGCTGATTTTATCGTGTATGTAAAAAACGAAACTGTGTGGGGCAGATCCACAAAGATCTGCCTCGGCGCAGCGTATCTGAGATACGCTACGCCGCCGTAACTTATTTGGGTTTGGTTTGAATCCATAAAGAATTTGCGCCGTAAGTTACGGCGGCGTAGTCTATCTCTCGCAGCGTAAGGGCGCGTAATTCAAATGCGGCGAGTAGGGGGCGTGTTTCATTTAAATGAAGCTCGTCCCCGCGCCGAACGAACTGCGCATGCCCCGTCCGTCAAAAATCCCAGGGTGCATTGCTCCAAATGACGTCGCAAGGACGTCATTGTTTTCAACGTGAACGTAAATGGCGTCCAGCCCCATTCACGGACGACTTACGCAAACGACATAGAATATTCAAAATTATACGCGGGAACGGCGGCCATACTTAACATTGAGTACGCCACCAGATAGCAGCTTTAACTATACGCCGGAAAAAGCCGAACAAAAACGACGTAACAAAATGCGACGGCCGCTCGTACGTTCGTGGATCGTCGGAAATAGCTAATTTGCATACTCGACGCGGAAAACGACTGAAACGCCACCCAGCAGCCGCCGGAAAATTGCATCTTAGATCCGACGGCGTACTAAGGCGTACGCCTGTCGGATCTAACACAGATGCCGTTGTATCTTATTTGGTGGATACCAAACAAAAGATACGACGCGCAAAATTTGAAATTACGCGGCGTATCAAGAGATACGCCGGCGTAATGTCTTTGAGGATCTGCCCCTGTGTGTGTGTGTGTATATATATATATATTAGGTTGGAGTTTCTACATTTCCTGACTCACTAATGCTTAACAAAAGAGGAAGTGAGTAATGTTATGGCTGCAACAATTATTACATAAATGGGCAACAATGTGTCCTTTCATTTTCACCCGTCCTATACGAAAACGATCCGTGTATTTGCACCATGAGTCAGGCGTTGTCACCGCTGTCATTTTTTATTGCGGGGGTCTGCGATCCTCTGAGTTGGCTCCTCAGTGCCAGCTGTCAGACAGTGATTACATCAACTGGGATTCTGCTTATCATTGGAAAGCTCCTTCTTCTGGATAGCATCAGGCTTTCCTTACAGACATTTACTGCTATGATGTCACAACTTGTAGAGATTCGAAAGAATATCGTGAACACTAGGAAATCCTGTGGGCCAATACCATGCAACCCCACCCCACCCTCCATGGTAGCCATCTACAGCCAATTTGTTAGCTTTTTGAATCTTGATTTTTAACACGTTTTCTTTACCTATTGGTGTCTTTACCCCCAGGACCCTGCATTCACTATGTCTGGTCTCCCCAGGACCCTGCATTCACTATATCTGGTCTCCCCAGGACCCTGCATTCACTATATCTGGTCTCCCCAGGACCCTGCATTTACTATATCTGGTCTCCCCAGGACCCTGCATTTACTATATCTGGTCTCCCCAGGACCCTGCATTCACTATATCTGGTCTCCCCAGAACCCTGCATTCACTATATCTGCTCTCCCCAGGACCCTGCATTCACTATGTCTGGTCTCCCCAGTACACTGCATTCACTATATCTGGTCTCCCCAGGAGCTGGCATTCACTATATCTGATCTCCCCAGGTCCCTGCATTCATTATATCTGGTCTCCCCAGGACCTGCATTCACTATATCTGGTCTCCCCAGGAGCCTACATTCACTATGTCTGGTCTCCCCAGGACACTGCATTCACTATCTGGTCTCCCCAGGTCCCTGCATTTATTATATCTGGTCTTCCCAGGACACTGCATTCACTATATCTGGTCTCCCCAGGACACTGCATTCACTATATCTGGTCTCCCCAGGTCCCTGCATTCACTATATCTGGTCTCACCAGGATCCTGCATTCACTATCTGGTCTCCCCAGGGTCCTGCATTCACTATATCTGGTCTCCGAAGGACCCTGCAGTCATTATATCTGGTCTCCCCAGGAGCCTGCATTCACTATATCTGGTCTCAGAAGGACCCTGCAGTCATTATATCTGGTCTCCCCAGGAGCCTGCAGTCACTATATCTGCTCTCCCCAGGAGCCTGCATTCACTATATCTGGTCTCAGAAGGACCCTGCAGTCATTATATCTGGTCTCCCCAGGAGCCTGCATTCACTATATCTGGTCTCAGAAGGACCCTGCAGTCATTATATCTGGTCTCCCCAGGAGCCTGCATTCACTATATTTGGTCTTCCCAGAATCCTGCATTCACTATATCTGGTCTCCCCAGGAGCCTGCATTCACTATATCTGGTCTCCCCAGGACCCTGCGCTCACTATATCTAGTCTCCTCAGGACCCTGCATTCGCTATATCTGGTCTCCTCAGGACCCTGCATTCACTATATCTGGCCTCACCAGGATCCTGCATTCACGATATCTGATCTCCCTAGGACCTGCATTCACTATATCTGGTCTCCCCAGGAGCCTGCATTCACTATATTTGGTCTCCCCAGGACCCTGCACTCACTATATCTGGTCTCCTCAGGATCTGCATTAACTATGTCTGGTCTCCCCAGGACCCTTCATTCACTATATCTGGTCTCCCCAGGACCCTGCATTCACTATATCTGGTCTCCCCAGGACCCTTCATTTACTATATCTGGTCTCCCCAGGACCCTGCAGTCACTATATCTGGTCTCCTCAGGATCTGCATTAACTATATCTGGTCTCCCCAGGACCCTGCATTCACTATATCTGGTCTCCCCAGGACCCTTCATTCACTATATCTGGTCTCCCCAGGAGCCTGCATTCACTATATCTGGTCTCCCCAGGACCCTGCATTCACTATATCTGGTCTCCCCAGGACCCTTCATTTACTATATCTGGTCTCCTCAGGACCCTGCAGTCACTATATCTGGTCTCCTCAGGATCTGCATTAACTATATCTGGTCTCCCCAGGACCCTGCACAAGGAGAGAGAACAGCAGTGAGAGGTCTTTATGACAGGAAGTCTCACACTGGATTACTGCACAGATCTGGAAGAAATACACAAAGCTGACCAAGCGCTCCAGTTTCCACAAATCCGCTTGGAAGTGCAGGGCAGACGCATGCTCATTGCAATCTGATGGCACACATGTGGATAAACTAGACAGATACAGTTGCTCCTAATTGGGTTTCTCATGGCTTTGGGTCTTACTGCTTCTCCTGACAGGTATGGTGATGTAGTGATGTCATAATGTATCCAAACACTAAGCACCCAGCCATGTCAACAAACAGGATGAGCATGGAAAAGTTATCAACCACAAACCACAACTTTCCCATGACCATGACACTTTGTCTGCAAGTCTCTTCAATCAAAGTGTGCAAAAGTCACAGGAGTTTTTATTTTCTTCCAGTAGCTGTATCATATACACTGCTCAAAAAAAAAAAAGAAATATTTAGAACCTGCTCTATTTTTTTCTCGTCGTTTTTCACGTCGTCGTCGTTTTTCTTGTTGTGAAAAATGGTCGTGTGTAGGCTTTAACGACAGGGAAAAAAACACGCATGCTCAGAAGCAACTTACGAGAAGGGAAAGTTGTATAATCAGCCCAAAGGTGGCGCCATTCGAATGGAACTTCCCCTTTATAGTGCCGTTGTACGTCACCGCGCTTTGCTTGGCCATTTTTTTTTTGTTCACGGTCGTGTGTATGCAGGGCCGCCATCAGGAATTATGGGGCCCCTTACACAGCTTCAGGCATGGGCCCCCTGGAGAAGAGAACCAGGGGGGGGGGGGAGGTGCTGCCTCCTGAAATACAAAAAAAACATGAAAACATTTATAACATTTTTTAAAAAAAGGGGGGTTGCCACATGGGGCCCCTGGGCCCTTTAATACAAAAAAAAAATAAACATTTATAAAAAAGGGGGGCTGCCACATGGGGCCTTGGGGACCTCTGGGCCCTTTAATAATATATATATATATATATATATATATATATATATATATATATATATATATAAAAAAGAGAATAAAAGAAATAAAAAAAACATGAAAAACATTTATAAAAAAAAGGGGGGGTTGCCACATGGGGCTCCTGGGCCCTTTAATAAAAAAAAAAAAAAAAAAAAACATATAAAAAAAATAAACATTTATAAAAAAAAGGGGGGCTGCCACATGGGGCCTTGGGGACTTCTGGGCCCTTTGATAAAAAATATATATATATAAAAAAGAGAATAAAAAAAGGGGGGTTGCCATCCGGAACCCTGGGGACCTCTGGGCCCTTTAATAATAATAATATATATTATATATATATATAAATATATAATTTTTTTATAAAAAATTAAATAAAAAATAAATAAAAAAATAGGGGGTTGCCATCAGGGCCCCTGGGGACCTCCGGGCCCCTTACAGGTGTACTGCCTGTACCCCCCCCTGATGGCGGCCCTGTGTGTATGCAAGGCAGACTTGAGAAGAATCACGTAAAAACGGTCGTGTGTACGCGGCATTAGGATGACTTCTACCAACTGATCTTTGGATTTGCCATTTCTATAGAGAAATGAACGATTCCCAATGGGTGACGCACAGAAAGTTGCGATACGAAGGAAGTGATGGGATCTCAGGAGTTTGTTTGTAACCAGGCCGGAGAAAATAAATCCGGGATAATAGCGGAGATATTGCCATCAGTCACCAATCCCGTTCCTAATTTAATTCTATAAAAGAAACCTTCCTGGAGAACAAAAAAAAATGAAACCTGATCCATCACTGCGGCCAACAACTCCACTTTTGTTCCAAGTTTTGTCATGAATAGTCCCTCTCCTATGTGACAAGCTGTGTTCCTTCACAGACACCATGTAGATGAATGGCTCTCAGAGTATTTGCTATGTGGGGTACGTTGCGCACTTTACATGCAGCAAGACGCCTCCTCCTCCTCCACCTTCTGTGAGTTCAGCTTCTGCTTCCATACAACGACCTGCAGTTTTATGTTTTACCATCCAGTAAGTGAAATGTTGACAAGAATCAATCTTCACGCACATCATTAAAATGCTGTTACCCACAGATTATTTTTAATTGATATCCTCTCGACGTTCAGCGTGGAATTTCTGCTTACCACCCACAAGCTAATGAGCCGCAATTAACAGCAATCTGAATTAATGATGGATGAAGTTTCCTTTTTGAGTCTTTTTTTATTTTTTTATTAAACCGACATAACAAAATATACGCGTGCCTTAAGGGGGTCAGACAAGAATGTGGTCTGCATCGCATCGCAGCGCCGGGGGAGATCTGCGCCAGATACTGGAAATGGAATCCGTATGAAAATAAAAGGATTTGGGTTCTTCATAAAAGCAACGCCAGTAGAAGCCGCTAATAACACGCAATGTACTTTACACACGTCAGGACCACGCTGCTTTCTTGGTAATAAAATGTGGCTTCATTTATGTGGTTTATTAAAGGGTTTGTAAAGGAATTTTTTTTTTTATCTTAATAGCTTCCTTTACCTTAATGCAATGCTGTTTTCATGTCCTCATTGTTCGTTTTTGCTCTCAAGTTGCTGTAATTCTTCTCTGATCTCCACACTTCCTGGTTGTCTGTTTCCCGATAACCACAGTACTTGGAGCTTTCTCTCTGTGGTCACTAATCAAGGAGGTGTGATTACTGTTAGGTAGATTCAGAAAGAGTTAGGCCGGCTTATCAGTAGATAAGCCGACCTAACTCCGAATCTACGCCGCCCTATGTTTAAGCGTATGCTCAAACAGAGATACACTTAAACAAAGCTAAGATAGGCCGGCTTGCGCCGTTCTATCTTAGCTTGCAATTTTTCGGATGGCCCCTAGGTGGCGCTTCCATTGCGGCCGGCGTAGATTATGTAAATGAGCTTTTACGCCGATTCCCGAACGTACGCCAGCCCGCCGCAGTCGAATTCCGTTGTTTCCGTAAGGCCTTAGGCGGCCTAAAGTTATTCCACCTATGAGGTGGAATAACAATGTTAAAGTATGGCCGCCATTCCCGCCGCGAGGTTCGAATTTTTTACGTCGTTTGCGTAAGTCGTCCGCGAATCGGGAGTTACGTCGTTTACGTCCACGTCGAAATCAATAGGCCCGTACGGCCTACTTAGCCGCAACGCGCACTGGGAAATGTAGGCGCCCGGCGCATGCGCAGTGTAAAAAAACGTGAGGTCAAGCCTCATTTCCATACAACACGCCCCCCTCCAAGTCATTTGAATTAGACGCCCGCTCGTTTGAGGCTACGCCACCGTAGATTAGCAGGTAAGAAGATTGAAAATCATTACTAGCCTAGCTAATTTACGGCGGTGTAGCCTAAACAGGCTAGGCTAGGCTGCCCTAAAGTTAATCCACTGTACGTGAATCTACCTACTAGTGTCTAAAACCCCTCTGTACATCACAGAAGCAGGAAACAGCATGCAAAAACGAAACTAGATTATATGATTGATTTTTATCTATTTTTAATTATTTTTAAAAGGAATCAGTTAACTATTATGTCTCTATACCCTGTAAACAGTCATTTCAGCAAAAAAAGTTTTTTCCTTTACAACTCCTTTAACCGATCTATTATAAAATAAGAGGCTCCGAGAAGCAATGAAGGGAATAAAGGCCCCATTCTTGTCTTTATGAAATGGTGCTCATGCACACAGGACGTTTTAAAAAATGCCAGCGCTAAAAACGCAGATTTTTTTTTTGCATTTGGCTGCGTTTTTTACGTTGGCGTTATTGCGCTTTTTCCCAAGTTTTTTGGCATTAGCGTTTGTGGGTGTTTTTTCATTCCCTATAATGTAAAAACGCCTAATAAAAGTCGCGTTTAGATGCGTTTTTGGGCGTTTTTACATTTTTTCATAGCTACTTTTTTCATAGCTACTCTTTTACTGCTCCTGGAAGCACAGGATGACGTTTTTTTTTTTTTTTCTACTGCATCTAAACGCTTATGCCTCCAAACGCCTCTTAGGTTTGGCACTAGTACACTTTTAACCGGTTGCCTACTGGGCACTTTCACCCCTTTCCTGTCCAGGTCAGTTTTCGGCTTTCAGTGCTGTCGCACTTTGATTGACAATTGCGCGGTCATGTAACACTGTACCCAAACTACTGATGGGCACTGATAGGTGACATTGATGGGCACTTATGTGGAGGCACTGATGAGGCTGCACTGATAGGTGACACTGATAAGGCTGCAATGAGATGGCACTGATAGGTGGTGACATTGATGATGAGGCACTGATTGGCACTCACTTTTAGTTGCCAGCGGTTTAGACATTAAAGAGGAAAATTTAAAGCATAATATGCATCGCATACTAGCCCATTATGTGACACTTACCTGCAAAAGAATCCAGTGCTGTCCCCTGTGCAGGCTGCGTCCACCTTCAAACCCTTTTTTCCTTCAGGGCCGCGGACTTCGGCTCTGTGATTCGCTGGAGCCGTGTGACGTCACTCCCGCGCATGCGCACAGTAACGGCACACGCTAGGGAAGAAGTTTTGTTTCTTCCCAGCGCACGCGCCATTCACATTATTTGTGTGTTGAGTTATTTTGAGGGGACAGCAAATTTACACTGTTATACAAGCTGTACACTCACTACACAACATTGTAGATACAAAGTGTCATTTCTTCAGTGTTGTCACGTGAAAAGACACAAGAAAAGATTTACACAAATGTGAGGGGTGTACTCACTTTTGTGAGATTCTGTATTACATTTTTGTTTTTTAATAGTGCAATGTTTTTTAATTTTTTTAATTCAGCATAATATTTAATAGTTACTTATGTGTATGTAATTGCGTCACTTTCCTGATCTATAAATCTCAGTAAGTATCTTTAGGATGGGAAGGGCAGTTGAGCCAGATGGATGTCGTCTATTTAAGAAAACAGGTTGTACAGGTTTATGAACTGGCTTGACCTGGAAAGGCCAAGAGGCCAGATATGTGTTTAACATTACACTGACCACACTGATTGCCCGCTAGTCATTGGACACGGCCCTCCGCAGTCTGATCACCATTACACATCGCTCCTTTTCTGTTTATTTTTATAACTGACTATTCATGGAAATTAAAAATAGTACAATATAAGATGGACAAGCAAATAAGTGAGGACTCGGAGGTTACCCACTTCAGCCCCAGGCCATATTGCTGGTCAAAGACCAGAGCACTTTTTGCGATTCGGCACTGCGTCACTTTAACTGACAATTGCGTGGTCGTGCGACGTGGCTCCCAAACAAAATTGGCGTAATTTTTTTCCCCACAAATAGAGCTTTCTTTTGGTGGTATTTGATCACCTCTGCGGTTTTTAGTTTTTTGCGCTATAAACAAAAATAAAGCGACAATTTTGAAAAAAAATGAATATTTTTTGCTGTAATAAATATCCCCCAAAAATATATAAAAAAAAAACATTTTTTTCCTCAGTTTAGGCCGATACGTATTCTTCTACCTATTTTTCGTAAAAAAAATCGCAATATGCGTTTATTGATTGGTTTGTGCAAAAGTTATAGCGTTTACAAAATAGGGGGTATTTTTATGGCATTTTTATTAATATTTTTTATTTACTAGTAATGGCGGCGATCAGTGATTTTTTTTCGGTACTGCGACATTATGGCGGACACTTCGGACACTTTCGACACATTTTTGGGACCATTGGCATTTTTATAGCGATCAGTGCTATAAAAATGCATTAGATTACTATAAAAATGCCACTGGCAGTGAAGGGGTTAACACTAGGGGGCGGGGAAGGGGTTAAGTATGTCCCTGGGTGTGTTCTAACTGTAGGGGGGGGGGGGTGGCCTCACTAGGGGAAGTGACTGATCGCTGTTCATACATTGTATAAACAGAAGATCAGCATTTCTCCCCTGACAGGACCGGGAGCTGTGTGTTTACACACACAGCTCCTGGTCCTCGCTCTGTAACGAGCGATCGCGTGTGCCCGGCGCGCACAGGAGTCGGGGGCGAGTGGGGGGTGCGCGCACCCCTAGTGGCCAACGCGAGAGCCGACATATAGCTACGTGCTCTCACACAGGGGAGCCGACCTGCCGCCGTAAAATGACGGCGGCTGGTCGGCAAGTAGTTACAGAATACAGGGTGTATAACATGGTACATTGTTCTACAGAAGTCATAATTGAAGCAACTTTACATGTTTCCAGCCTGAGTCTCTTTTAGGAAAACACTCCATTGCCCTGGACTTGTAATACTTTCATATCTACATTACAGCCAACCGATACACATTGCTAATATGCAGATCATTCTGTATTAGGATGAACTCCTCGGTCAGAATTTCTAAATGATCAAAATAACCAGATATACATTATAAACGACATCTGCCTTACGTTGGCCGTACGCGCACAGAATTTTGGCAGAAAATTGTAGTTTTCGGAAAAGATAGTTCGACAACTGTGCCTTTGGTGGACCCAACTCTACCAACGATTTCGACCGTGGGCCCCCAGCTAATGTCCAAAGTAGGGTTGTCCAGATACCGATACTAGTATCGGTATCGGGACCGATACCGAGTATTTGCGGGAGTACTCGTACTCGCGCAAATGCTCCCGATACCTAAATAGAATACTTTTTTTGTATTTATCAACATGTTCTATGAAAATTCTTTGAGTTTTTTACTACTGCGTGACAAGCAAATAAAACATTTTTATTCATTTTTACTCATTTTTATTCTTTTATAATGTCTTGAGTTAGAGTTCTTCATAATTCTAAAGAAAATATCCTTAGTCTGTATTGTGGTTTGAAAACTGTCACATGACATTTAAAAAAAAGTATCGGTATTCGGTATCGGCGACTACATGAAAAAAAGTATCGGTACTTGTACTCGGTCCTAAAAAAGTGGTATCGGGACAACCCTAGTCCAAAGAGAAAACTTTTAGGGCCCTTTCACACGGGGCGGATCAGTAATGATCCGCCTCCGTGTGTCTGTAAGCTCAGCGGGGATCCTCCGTAAAATCCCCGCTGAGCCGGCGGCTGACAGGGCGGTCCCCGCACACTGTGCAGGGACCGCCCTGTCTTTTCTCCGCTCTCCCCTATGGGGGGAGCGGATGAACACGGACCGTGTGTCCGTGTTCATCCGATCCGCAGACGGAAGAAAAAATAGGGTTTTCTTCCGTTCGCAAAATCGGATCTTTGCAGAGGCGGGTGATTACGGGTGTCAGCGGATGTTTATCCACTGACACCCGCAATCACATAGGGACCAATGTATGTCCCGTTTTCATCCGCAAACGGATGGATGAAAAAGCGGACATACGGTCCGCACGTCTGAAAGGGGCCTTTAGCCGCGTACACACGATCGGATTTCTGATGGAATGAAATCCGATGGAATTTTTCATCGGAATTCAGATGAAGCTGACTTTCATCTGTCTTGCCTACACACCATCAGTCAAAAATCCGACCGTGTCCAAAACGCGGTGATGTAAAACACTACGACGTGCTGAGAAAAATTAAGTTCAATATTTCCGAGCATGCGTCGACTTGATCCTGAGCATGCGTGGATTTTTGACCGATGGATTTCCCACAGACGATCGAAAATGTACTATCGGAAAATGGCCAGCGTTACACTATCATAATCAAGTGTTTATGGAGAAACGTATTCTTCTTCTTATTGCTCTTGCACAGAAAATAAGGAATCATTTTGTTTCCATTACCAATTATATTTACCTTGAAAACAAAGTGAATGGAGTGCTGTATAATAGATAAGCAGCTAGCACACAGAATTCTATTTACCTATTTACTTTACAGCAGGGGTGTCCAATCTTCTGACCTTCCTGGGCCACATTGGAGGAAGAGGAATTGTCTTGGGCCACACATAAAATACACCAACAATAAGGAGAGCTGATAAGCAGGAAAAGTCGGGCAGATCACAAGGTAACGATCACTGATATATAGATAATGTACCCATCTGAGTGATTAAACTGCAAGAGGAAAACTCACCCAAGCTCTGCCGCTATATAGTATAGCAGGGTTCGTCAAATTCTCAGATACGTTACGCCGCCGTAATTTAGGGCGCAAGTTACGTATTCAGAAACAACTTGCGCCCTTAGTTACGGTGGCGTAACGTATCTATATACGTATCTATATATTAACTGTGACCCCGCACAGTTGACGTTTTTTACGAACGGCGCATGCGCCGTTCGTGAAAAATCCTAGTGCGCATGCTCGAAATTCCGCCGCAAATCGTCATTGCTTTCGACGTGAACGTAAATTACGTCCAGCCCTGTTCGCGAACGACTTACGCAAACGGCGTAAAATTTTCAAAACTCGACGCGGGAACGACGGCCATACTTAACATAGGATACGCCTCATATAGCAGGGGTAACTATACGCCGAAAAAAGCCTAACGTAAACGACGTAAAAAATGCGCCGGCCGGACGTACGTTTCTGAATCGGCGTATCTAGCTAATTTGCATATTCCTCGCGTAAATATACGGAAGCGCCACCTAGCGGCCAGCGTAAATATGCAGCCTAAGATACGACGGTGTAAGACACTTACGCCGGTCGGATCTTAGGGAAATCTATGCGTTACTGATTCTATGAATCGGGCGCATAGATACGACCCCGCACACTCAGAGATACGACGGCGTATCTTCTCTGTGAATCTACCCCATAGTGTTTTATTTTATAAGAATTTCAGTGGCATTGCAGTAGTCAGGACTTAGTGATTCTCATATAAATGGGCTCCTTATTTTGTACGGCTCCACAGAAGATCGGGTCAATACAAGCAGTCAATCAATATTCAATTAGAGACTTGGCTGTCTGATTGCACGCTCTTTTGAAAAGGGGTAAAAATAGAGGACCAGCCCGTCCCTATCTGGAAAGACAATTCGGACTATTGCTATATTAGGAAAATGTGCGGGGAAAAAAAGACTTGTTTGTGCAAATTCAATCTGAGACCTGGGCCAACAGCTAAATCCACAGGTGAGACACATTCTGTATATGGCGGCTCTTTTACCTGCCACTTGTATTTCTGTCCATCCAGTCCTGATATTTACACAGCTCTGCCACACAGGACCCACCATGCCTGGCAGGGCAGGAGACTTGATTTTGCTCATCCTCTCTCCTTCGATCGGCATGCTCCTTCAAGTGATTGTAACAAATTAAATTTTAAAAACAACTACTTATGCCTTGTACACACGATTAGGGTTGCCAACTCATCCCTTTAAAACAGAACACATATTAATTACACAGGTTCTGTGGCTGATTAAGGAGGTAATTAAACTCACTTGGTGTCTTATTTGCATTAAATTAGCCTCAGAACCTGTGTAATTCATATGTGTTCAGTTTTAAAGGGATGAGGTGGCAACCCTACACACGATCAGTCCACCCATTGAGAACGGACCGATGGACCGATGGTCAGTCATGCCTACACACCATTGGTTAAAAAAACGATCGTGTCAGAACGCGGTGACGTAAAACACGACGACGTGCTGAAAAATACGAAGTTCAATGCTTCCAAGCATGCGTCGACTTGATTCTGAGCATGCGTGGATTTTTAACCGATGGTCGTGCCTACTAACGATCGGTTAGGAATCCATCGGTTAAATTTAAAACAAGTTGGCTTTTTTTTAACTGATGGTTAAATAACCGATGGCGCCCACACACGATCGGTTTTGACCGATGAAAACGGTCCATCAGACCATTCTCATCGGTTTAACCGATCGTGTGTAAGCGGCATTACAAAGCCATCCACAACTCTGCCCCCAGCTACATCACTGACCTAGTCTCAAAATACCAACCTAATCGTCCTCTGCGTTCTTCTCAAGACCTCCGGCTCCCTAGCTCTCATCACCTCCTCCCATGCTTGCCTCCAGGACTTTCCCCGAGCCTCTCCCATCCTCTGGAACTCCCTACCCCAATCTGCTTGATTCTCTACTACTCTATTAGTAGTAGAGTAGGCAGGAGAGAGAAGAGAAGACTTGACTTTGTTTTGTTCGTCAGCACCAAACCCCCCCCCCCCCACGCTTATCATCTCACGGCAGGAGAGAGAAGAGAAGAGATGACACTTTTGTTACCACAACCCCCCCTCCCGCTTATCATCTTGCGGCAGGAGAAAGAAGGCCCCCCCCCCTGGTTTTCTGCACCATGGGGGCCCTGCCTAAAGCTATGTAAGGGGCCCCAAAATTTGTGATGGCTGCCCTGACTACAGCTATTACCTTTTTTTTAACTTGACCCTCCCCTCTAGATTGTAAGCTCCAAAGATCAGGGCCCTCTGATTCCTCCTGTATTAAAATTGTATTGTAACTGTACTGTCTGCCCTCATGTTGTAAAGCGCTGCGCAAACTGTTGGTGCCATATAAATCCTGTATAATAATAATAATAATTGTAAAACTATGCATATACCCAGTGAAGTGACTGACTGTGATACACAGAGATTAAACCAATCCTCCTACATATGTTGTACCTATTTATCTGCAGGATTCTTTTCTCTACATCTGATCAAAGTGCTGAATGTATACAGCTTGTCTGAGAGTTCAGAAAAAATGCTGATGGCAGAGGAAGGAGGCAGCAGACAGAAATGACACTTAGTGCTCTGGATTGAGACAAGTACACGCTATAGAGGGATATGCTTTGTTCACAAAGCAAGGTCCATAAAGACATGGATGAGCAAGTTTGGGGTGGAGGAACTTGACTGGCCTACACATGTCTTTATGGACCTTGCTTTGTGCACTGGTGTGCAGTCTTGTTGGAACAAGAAGGGGCCGTCCCCAAACTGTTCCCACAAAGTTCGGAGCATGAAATTGTCCAAAATGTCTTGGTATGCTGACACCTTAAGGCCCCATACTCACGAGCAAACATGTCTGCTGAAACTGGCCCGCAGGCCAGTTTCAGCAGACATGTTTGGTCGTGTGTGGGCGCGAGCGGGCCGAATTCCAGCAAACATTTGCCCGCCGGGCCTTTTCCCAGCAGACAAATATTCCTGGACTTGTTTTAAAACAGTCCGCTGGAATTCAGCCCGCTCGGACATGTACGGTCGTCAGTACAGACCTACCGTACATGTCCAGGCGCCCGCCGTCCCTCGCATGCGTCGAATGACTTCGACGCATGCGTGGAAGCATTTTAAAGGCGGGCCGCCCACGTCGCCGCGTCATTGTCGCGGCGACACCGCGTCATCGACGCGGCGACACCGCGGACACGCCCCGCGTATTGTTTACGCGCGGACTTCTGTACGATGGTGTGTACAACCATCGTACAGAAGCCCTCTGGCAGACATGTATGGTGGAAACGGTCCGACGGACCGCTTTCACCATACATGTTTGTCCGTGTGTACCCGGCCTAAGAGTTCCCGTCACTGGAACTAAGGGGCCAAGTCCAACCCCTGAAAAACAACCCCACACAACATAATCCACCCCCCACCTCACACCATAATCCCCCCTCCACCAAATGATTTGGACCAGTGCACAAAGCAATGTCCATAAAGACATGGATGAGAGAGTTTGGGGTGGAGGAACTTGACTGGCCTCAACCCGATAGAACACCTTTGGGATGAATTAGATTGGAGACTGCGAACCAGGCCTTCTCGTCCAACATCAGTGCCTGACCTCACAAATGCTCTTCTGGAAGAATGGTCAAACATTCCCATAGACACACTCCTAAACCTTGTGGACGGCCTTCCCAGAAGAGGTGAAGGTGTTATAGCTGCAAAGGGCGGGGCCAACTCAATATTGGACCCTACAGACTTAGACTGGGATACCATTAAAGTTCATGTGTGTGTGAAGGCAGGCGTCCCAATCATAGGTGTGTGCAGCCTATTGCATTAGGGTGTGCACCCTTAAGCTCAAATACACATGTGTGCATGTCTACATACATATGACCCCGGCATATTGATCTCCCTGTTGGCACAGTGAAAGAGAAGAACATAAACACTTCTCTTATGGCAGAGCCGGTAAGATGGAGATCTTTCCCATGTTCCTGCTGCTACACAGAGCCATAACACTAATGCACATGGGGTGATTAGGGTGTGCCTGGGCATACCCTGTGCGCATGCCTATGATCCCAATACTTTTGATAATATTGTGTTGATCACCCAGAGGGGAGGTTTTTATTTCTCAACAAATGTGGAATTACTCTTGAAGATATGACCTAATTTTTAGTACCGTATATACTCGAGTATAAGCCGACCGGAATATAAGCAAAGGCACCTAATTTTACCACAAAAAAACTGGGAAAACGTATTGACTCGAGTTTAAGCCTAGGGTGTCCATCTGCATGCCTCACTGTGCCTCACTTTGCCTCGCTGTGTCCATGTGCATGCCTCACTGTGTCTATGTGCATGCCTCACTGTGTCCATGTGCATGCCTCACTGTGCCCATGCCTCACTGAGCCCATGCCTCACTGTGTCCATGCCTCACTGTGCCCATGCCTCACTGAGCCCATGCCTCACTGTGTCCATGCCTCACTGTGCCCATGCCTCACTGTGCCCATGCCTCACTGTGCCCATGCCTCACTGTGCCCATGCCTCACTGAGCCCATGCCTCACTGTGTGCATGCCTCACTGTGTCAATGGCTCACTGTGCCTCACTGTGTCCTTGACTAGACTTACGTTTAACATGGGAGTCTATGGAAGGGGTGCCCGGCTTTAAAAAATCGTCACTTCCCAGCCGTAGGTCCCCCAGACAGCAAACTATGCACACTTGTAGATAAGAACTGGGGCTACATGTGTGCCAAGTCGGGTCCAGAGGACCTACGGCCGACTGGTACCAGGTCCCCAAAGTTACCGGAGAAATTACCGTAGTCTATGGAAGGCGTGCCCAAACTTGAAAAATCGGTGCTCCCCGGCCGTAGGTTCTCCGGACAACAAGCTTTGCACACTTGTAGAGGAAGAGTGGGGCTATATGTGTGGCAAGTTTGGGGTCCAGAGGCCGGCCGGTACCGTGTCCCCAAATTCCGGGAGATCAGCTGCAAAAAGGTGACTCGAGTATAAGCCGAGGGGGGGCATTTTCAGCACCAAAAAATGTGCTGAAAAACTCGGCTTATACTCGAGTATATACGGTATTTGGAAATTGGAATAATGACGAAGCAAGGAGGTCCCACAGAATCCCAATAAGAAAATGTTGTGCTCTGTAAAAGTGTTTTAGCCAGATTCACGTAGATACGCCGTCGTAACTCTGAATCTGTGCCGTCGTTTATTTAAGTGTATTCTCAAATTGAGATACACTTAAATCTAGCTAAGATACGACCGCCGGCGCCGTCGTATCTTAGCTGTCTATTTACGCCGGCCGCTAGGGGCGTGTACGCTGATTTACGCCTAGAATGCGTAAATCAGCTGGATACGCCTATTCACGAACGTACGCTTGCCCGTCGCAGTAAACATACGCCGTTTACGTAAGGCGTTTTCAGGCCTAAAGATATTCCACCAAAAAGATGTTAAGTATGGATGTCGGAACCGCGTCGATTTTTTACATTTTTACGTCGTTTGCGTAAGTCGTCCGTGAATGGGGCTGGGCGTAATTTACGTTCACGTCGAAACCAATAAGTCTTTGCAGCGTAATTTGGAGCATGCGCACTGTTATATGTCCACGGACGGCGCATGCGCGCTTAGGCCGGCACATTTACGCTACGCCGCCGTAACTTAGGACGCAAGTGCTTTGTGAAAACAGCACTTGCCTCTCTAACTTACGGCGGCGTAGCGTATATGAGATACACTACGCCTGCCTAACGTTAGGCGCGGCTACCTGAATCCAGCTATTTATCTCCATTTGCAGCACATCACTATGATGGGCACAATGCAGTGATTTGCAGCGTCCTTATAAATAAAGTTATATACGATCTCTGTCATACCCGTCCTGACACACACACCATCCTCCTATGTCTAATGGGAACTCATATGGCCAGATTCAAATAAAATGATAATGTTTCCCCCAAGTCTGGAATTTTTCCATAGTCTGTCATTAGTTATTTAAAGTGACTGAGTATTTGTCAGTAACATAATTCCTCGTAAAAAAGAACATCCACTAAATTATACGCTTTCCTGAATATCATTAAACATTTGGAAACATTTACCAGAAATGTCGGTGAGCTGATTTTCCAGTGCGGTGTGTGAGTGTAGACACCCACGCTGCGCGTCTGTGTACATGTCTGCGCATCACCGTTTTTTGTAATATTGTAATCTTTTTTTTTTTTTTTTACTCTGACCCATACATACACTATATTTTCCAAAAGTATTGGGACACCTGCCTTTACACGCACATGAATTTAATGGCATCCCAGTCTTAGTCCGTAGGGTTCAATATTGAGTTGGCCCCGCCCTTTGCCGCTATAACAGCTTCAACTCTTCTGGGAAGGCCGTCCACAAGGTTTAGGAGGGTGTCTATGGGAATGTTTGACCATTCACATAACATATCACATTTTTAAAAAATATATAAATCTCAGTACATACACTATATTACCAAAAGTATTGGGACGCACATGAACTTTATTGGCGTCCCAGTCTTAGTCCGTAGGGTTCAATATTTAGTTGGCCCCTCCCTTTGCCGCTATAACAGCTTCCACTCTGTTGATACGCCGGCGTAATTTCTTTGAGGATCTGCCCCCAAAAGTTGCCACAAATAGAGGGAAATAACTATAAAATAGGCATATGCAGCCTAATGATAAAATGCCCACACATTGGGACTATTAGGAGAAGACTGTGGGGTCTCAGTATGATTTATTATGTACATTATGACATCACTTTAAGCTCATGGTTGCCATTGTGCACTCTCACTGGCCTAGACATTTATTTTCATCGCCCACAAATTATAAATGGCAGAAATGCTGACTCCAAAATTCAGCTCCGACTCTTCATTTTTTGGATCTGTCTGTCCGGCTCTAAACTCTGCCAGACTTATCAGTTGGTACATTTTATTTTATTTTTTATTTATTTTTTAGATTGTAAATGATCAGACACACTATAAAATCATACAGTCAAGGCTGTTTTTTTTTTGGTAGTTACCTGGTTATTTTTAGTGTTTGCGTTGGCATTTTGTACAAACAAAAGGTCTTTGTGGCCTTTGCTGCTCTTATCTCCGCCCTTATCTGTCCCGTGTTGTCTTATTAGACTGCTAATACAGAGAAACATATGTAAACCTAGAAATGAGTGTTAACCACACACACTTGTAATTTTCATACCGAGCGGAGAGGACAACGGTCTTAATAGTTGCCAACCGTAAAAAAAAAACTTTTCTTCACAGAGTCTTCTGTAAATTTAAAGTCACCTTGCGTACATCAAAAAATAAATAAAAAAATTTGGGCAGCAGAAAAGAAAATACTATTTTCTTTTATTTACGAGTATTGCTTCATTCTCTGTTTGTTTGCAAAGAAATATTGATTTTTGTTGGCTAGGATTTTGCCATTGCATTGGCTAATCAATTTACACTGTGGATATACACACTGAACTTTGAGCTGATTTTTTTTTTTCTTAAAATTTATTTTTTCCCCCCTGAAAAGCTCTTTGGAGAGGAGCAAGAGCAAACTACAGTGGGACCTTGGTTTATAAGTAACGCGGTTAACGAGCATTTTGAATAACGAGCACATTTTTTATTTTATTTTTTATTTCTGACTCGGTTTGCGAGTGTTGTCTCGCAAAATTTGCATAATTCAAGCTAATGGGGTGTGCAGTACCACATTTGGCCAGAGGTGCGGGGACGCCGGTGACACTCGGAACAGTTCGGAGCCGTTCCGAGCCATTCGTAAATACTCAGAAATACTTGAAAATACTCCATTCCCAAGTGTTTCCGAACCTTTCCGAGGGTTTCTGAGATCAGCCGAGCTGTCCCCTAGTATTTCCGAGGCTCTCCGGCGCCCCCCACTTCTGGCCAAATGCGGTATTGCATGCCATAGAAGTCAATGCGGAACAAATTATCTTCGTTTCCATTGACTTCTATGGGGAAACTCGCTTTGATATGCGAGTGCTTTGGATTACAAGCATTCTCCTGGAACGGATTATGCTCGTAATCCAAGGCTCCACTGTACTGGGAGATCTTGTCTTTAAAGCGGGGGTTCACCCTAAAAACGATTTTCTAACATTGCATCCAGCTCACTCTCTACATTCACAGTATGCCGTTTGTTTGCTGTACATACTTCGTACAGCTATTTTCTTCCCCGGCTTCCGGGTCGGGACTCCCGCGGGAGTGGGCGTTCAATTGGGAATGGTGTTCTATAGTTCAAACTTTCCACCACACTATCCAGCAGGTGATTGACGTGATGACAAAAATTATCCCCCCCCCCCGTCGCATAAGGAGCGTCACGATTTTCTGAAAGAAGCCGAACGGCGAGTCGGCGCTATACGGCGCCTGCGTGCCGACGTTCGGCTTCTTTTGGCAACTCATGACGCTCCTTATGCGACGGGGGGAGGTCGTTTTTGTCATCACGTCAATCACCTGCTGGATAGGAACACCCACTCCCGCGGGAGTCCCGACCCGGAAGCCGGGGAAGAAAATAGCTGTACGAGGTATGTACAGCAAACAAACGGCATACTGTGAATGTAGAGAGTGAGCTGGATGCAATGTTAGAAAATCGTTTTTACTTCTTTACCGAACACTTTCACCCCCCTTCTAGTCCAGGCCAATTGTCAGCGTTGTCACACTTTGAATGACAATTACTCATTCATCGAACACTGTACCCATATACATTTTTTATCTTTTTTATTGTTTTTTGAGACACATCAAGCTTTCTTTTGGTGGTATTTAATTGCCACTGTTTTTTTTTTTTTTTGCTGTATAAACTTTGCTGTCAATTTTATTCCGGGACACTGCATTGTCCCAGAATTAAGGTGCCTGGGACCTGGGACAGACCTGTAAAATGCAGGACTGTCCCGGGCAATCCGGGACACGTGGTCACCCTAAGTCCGAGGTATTTAGTAAGAGGCTTGCTGAGTTTTAATTTTTTTTTTCACTGTGATTGCTTATACTAGTGAAATAGTTACCGTATTTATCGGGTTATTGCGCACACCCGCGTATAGCGCGCACCCCCAACCTGGAAGGGAAATTTCAGGAAAAAAAAATACTTAGTTTGAATGCCCCTCGTCGGTGTCTTGTCCGGCGTCCATCGGCGGCTTTGTCCGGTCCGGCGTCCGTCTGCGACCTCGGTGGTGTCCTCCCGCGCTGTCTCTGAGTCAAATCCCCGCTTCCCGCGCTGTGTTTGAACGCCGCCGACATATACCGAGCGCAGTACACTTGGGCACGCTCGGCCACGCTCGGCTTCTCACGCATAAAGGCTAGGAGGCGTCACAGAGCGTGACCGCAAGCGAAGCCGAGCCTGGCCGAATGTACCCGAGTGTACTGCACTCAGTACATGTCGGCGGCGCAGTTCAAACTCAGTGCGGGTATCGGCGTATATCGCGCACCCACAATTTCCCCCTTATTTTAAGGGGAAAAAAGTGCAAGGTATACGCCGATAAATACGGTAATATTGATTGTGCAAGTTTAGTTCTGCTTTAATCTCAAAAGGTACAAAAATAATCAGCTAGAAAAATGGCAGGATGGTTAAAAGCGGAGTAATATAAATAAATATTAAAAGTCAGCAGCTACAAATACTGCAGCTGCTGACTTTTAATATATGGACACTTACCTGTCCCAGGGTCCAGCAATGTCGGCACCCGAATCTGATCTGTCCCTCAGCTCTCAGGTGCTGCCGCCGCCATCTTTGGTAAGGGAATCAGGAAGTGAAGCCTTCTAGAAAAAGCGGAAGTTCCATTTTTGGGGGGAACTTCGCTTTAACCTTTTATTAGAGATAATGCCAGGGCTGCTACTTTATAATATGAATTTTCACCGGGGTCTAATAATAAATGCTTTCACACAGCTTACTCTGAAGATATGCATGTGTTCTCAGTTGAATCTAATTAGAAAATGGTGTAAATCTTGGGACAAAGCTGTGTAAAAACATTTATAAATAGACCATAACTATATCTAATTTTATTATTTTTTCAACAGGGTAGAGGAAATCTCTCCTAGGTGAAGGATAACCCCCTCGCCAATAGTTGTCACAGAATAAAGGGGTTAGTTGTCACAGAATAAAGGGGTGTACCCACTATGAGAAAATCAGAAGAAAAAAAATTTCATACAAGGCACGATCATTCAATTTTCGCATTCACAACCTCTCCACATCCGATTCAGATATTGCAAATGGTGAGACAAATTGTTTTAAGAGTCCTAACCTCATCCAGATAGAACACCTTTGGGATGAATTAGAGCGGATATTGTGAGCCAGACCTTCTAGTCCCAACATCAGTACCTGACCTCACAAATGTACTTCTGGAAGAATGGTCAAACATTCCCATAGACACCCTCCTAAACCTTGTGGACGGCCTTCCCAGAAGAGTTGAAGCTGTTATAGCTGCAAAGAGCGGGGCCAACTCAATATTGAACCCTACGGACTTAGACTGGGATGCCATTAAAGTTCATATGCGTATAAAGGTAGGTGTCCCAATACTTTTGGCAACATAGTGTATTTTAGGTTTATAAAATGAGACAAAGAACAATGGACAAAGTGAGATAACCAAAGGCCAATAGTATGTAGCTATAAAGTCATACTTTGCAATAAAGACTTGAATATACAGTATTGGTTAGTTTCTCTTTGAATTATACATAACCAACCTTGACATCCTCTCTTTTTAGAAATCTATAAAGGAGAAAGAACTCCATGTCCTGAAGATAACTGACTTCTACCTTCTATGAAGACTTTATCTCTGTCAGTCACCGATAACCTCACCTACCTGTGCTGCACATTTAACCAGAGGTTTGGCATGAACACCTACTCATCTTATCAGTGACGCTAAACTAACTTCATATGTCTACACAAGACTAAACAAGGTGAGTGCAAATATGGATTGTCAAATAAAAATATATATAAATGTGTTTAAATATTAATTAAAATATAAGTCCATAAAACACATCAAGTAGGTTTGTGAAAAAATAATGATAATAGCTTCCAATCTTCCACCACACCCGGTGTCAGTGGATCCTCTCCCGTCAGATGCAAAACTCACCAACTCAAATTGCCTTACACTCTTGTGTTCGGCGTGTAAACCTCACTGGTATAAGGCGACTGGGCGTATAAGACGACCCCCTAATTTTCCAGGAAAAATTTTGGTTTATAAGACTACCCCCTTCTTACTAGTCTTTCTGGAAGCTGAGGGGGAGCCAGAACCGCTGACAGAAACAGGCTTTTTCAAATCTCACTGTGCCATTACATTACATTCCTCACTGTGTCATTACATTACATGCCCCGACTGTGCCATCACTTGCCCCCACTGTGCCATCACTTGCCCCCTCTCTGTGCCATCGCTTGCCCCCTCTCTGTGCCATCGCTTGCCCCCTCTCTGTGCCATCACTTGCCCCCCCTCTCTGTGCCATCACTTGCCCCCCCTCTCTGTGCCATCACTTGCCCCCTCTCTGTGCCATCACTTGCCCCCTCTCTGTGCCATCACTTGCCCCCACTGTGCCTGAACTTGCCCCCACTGTGCCTGAACTTGCCCCCAGGTGCAATCACTGCAAACAGTGCCATCACTCACTTTTTTTCTGAATAGGCGGTGCGGTGCGGTGACAGTCTCCGTGCTGCGAGCGTCAATGATTTAAAAGACGCGCCTTCTCCTCAGAGTGTTCTGTGATAGGCGGAACACAAAATTTCCCAGCAGCGCCTCTGTTCTGTGTTCCGCCTATCACGGACGTCTTCTCATCTCGTCCGTGATAGGCGGAACACAGAACACAGTCGGCGTATAAGACGACCCCCGACTTTGGATGCATTTTTTTGCATCCAGAAAGTCGTCTTATACGCCGGAAAATACGGTAAAAAAAAGAAGTGCTCAAAATGGCGTGATACCGTAAAATCAGTTTAATAACACCCCTTGAATCTTCAAATATAGCACTCACATGAATTTCAAAAAAATAGAGCAATACACTGCACAGCAAACACTCGTTCAGAGATGAACCGAAAACCGAGTATATTGGTCACAGCAGACCCAAGGTGTCAACTGATCGCTCACCACCTCCCTGCTGTTCCTTTCTGGATCTCTGCTTCCTTGATCGGCCTTGATACGTCATACGTTCAGTTCAGAAGGTTGCCGCACAGCCACGCCCCGACATGTTTCGTCATAAAAGACTTAGTCATGGGATTGATCAGAGGCGCATTGGATTAGGGGGGTTTTTTCCCCCCGTATGGACGTATTGTATGGCCATTGTTCAAAGCCAGCAAATACACTATATGGCCAAAAGCTTGTGGACCTAACCTGTATAGCCAAAGTATGTGGACACCTCTCCAAATGATTGGGTTAAAGTGCTTCCAGTGAAGTACAGTGTTGATATTATAATATACCTAGACAATCACTTCCAACCTTGTGACCATTTTCTGTTTTGGCAAGACTGTGCCCCTATGCTCACAGCCAGCAACCTAAAGATACGGTTTGACAAGTGTCAGGGCTGGGCTCTCAGTCCTTCCTTCTCTGTGCTCAGGTTGCTCAGCTGTCAGTTAATTGCCAGTACTCATCGTTCCACAGTGGCACACCTGTTCATCATCTCCTGCACGTCAGTCAAGCCCACAGCCACCCCCTCCTGGCTATTTAAACTGCCAGGTTTATTTTATCAATTGCCTTTAGCTTGGTCAAACATATCTGGAGACTCTCTGCTGTGTTCCTGTTGAAGACTTGCCTGGCTGACGTCCCTTCTGGTTCCTGATCCTGTCTGCTGCCTCTGACTACGCTGATCTCTGGTTCCCCGATTTCCTGGCTTGTTCTGACTACCCGATTAGGCTACCGAATGACTATGTTTACCAGTTGTACCATTTTTACCATTTTATTACAAGTTGTGATGTTTACTGCATTTTCTGTCTCCGCCAGTTTCATGCTTCCTGACAACCAGTTTGGTGTGAAGAAACTCAAGTGGCTTGCACAAAGCCCTGACCTCAACCACACTGAAGAGCTTTGGGAAGAACTGGGATGCCAAATTTCAGGAGGTCTTTACGTTTACCATCAGCGCCTAACCAAATCATTGCTCCATTGGTTAAAAGGCGAACAAATTCCCATTGTCACACTCCATAATCTCGTGGGAAAGAATTCCCAGAAGAGTGAAAGCTATAATAGCCACAAATGGTGGGGGCAACACCAAATAATGTCTGTGGTTTTAGAATGGGATGCCCAACAAGTTCATACAGGTGCGATGGTTGGGTGTTCACAAACTTTTGGCCATAAAGCGTATTTGCTTTGATAGTGAGTAATCTGTAGGAGATGCATGAGGGGCGTCTTGGCAGTGTGCTTGTTTAGCAGCACCTATTCCCTGTGGAAGTGGTCAAAGCTGCAAGAAATCGAGACACCTTACATGGTCGAATTCCAAAATAATTTTCTTTTGAAAATCAGAAAATTTGTGATCTGATGGTGCCACCATTGATTTCGAACCAACCAAGCCTTCAATTTCACCTCATGTTGCTACAGATTTTTTTTTCCGTGGCCGGGAATCTTCTTTTCTTTCCAGGAATTTTCTTTTCTTGCACATGTGTATTTCTTTTTTTCGATTACATTTCTTGCACGATTCTCCCATTATTGGTTAGAAAATCGTTAATTTTTCCCAAAAAAATCCAACATGTCCGATTACTCGAATTCAATGGCCGCACGAAAATCGACTGGGCTACTAATGGTGCGAAATACGAACAACATTTCTTAGATAAGAATTTTGAAAGAAAATTCTTTCGAAATTCGACCCCGTGTATGGCCTGACTAAGACAAGGGTATGTTCCTGACCTTCATCTGATGGAGCTGTTTGGATAAGCAGTAAAAAAAATTCAACATTACAGAACAAGTACTGTGTTTCCCCGAAAATAAAGCCGCGTACACACGACCGGTGAGAATGGACCGAGGTTCAGTTTCATCGGTCCAAACCGACCGTGTGTACGGCCCATCGGTCTTTTGTCCTTCGGACCAAAATTGTAAAACTTGCTTTAAAATCGATGGACCACTGACCGATCGGGCCAAAACGATGGTTAGTACACAAAAGCATCGGTTCAAAACCCGCGCATGCTCAGAATCAAGTCGACGCATGCTTGGAAGCATTGAACTTCGTTTTTTTTCAGCACGTCGTGTGTTTTACGTCACCGCCTTCTGACCCGATTGGTTTTTGAACTGGTGGTGTGTACACACATCAGACCATCAGGCCACTTCAGCGGTGGACCGATGAAAATGGTCCGTCGGACCATTCTCATCGGATGAACCGGTCGTGTGTACAGGGCCTAAGACACCTTCCCCGAAAATAAGACCTACATACAGTTTTGCCTCTCGCTGAAATATAAGGCATACCCCCGAAAATAAGACCTCCCCGATAATAGGGCCTCCCCCGAACAAAAGGCATCCCGATAATAAGATCCCCCAAAGCTAACATAACTCTGTACCCTGGACCATCGCGGCGGGGGCTGCTGTGCAGCTCACTATTGGCCGCAGCGCAGACGGAGCAGACAGGAAGTGCGTGGTCTCTTTTCATCAGAGAGCCCGCGCCCCCGCCAGGACAAGCTGCTGCTCGCTCTGCCTTGACGGAGTCTGGCCGACTCACAATTAGACAGTGAGTAGCGCGGAGCAGGAGTCTGGCACATTGTGTGGACACACAGGGGTGACTGAGGTAGGGGGGAAATATCTGATAAAGGGGTGGGGGGATGTCTGGTGAAGGTGTCCACTGGCACAGGGTTGGAGGGAGGGGGATCACTTAAAATGACACAGGAGGATCAGAGGGGGGAATCAAAATGACACAGGAGGATCAGAAGGGGGAAACAAATTGACACAGGAGGATCAGAAATAAGACATCCCCTGAAAATAAGACCTAGCGCATCTTTGGGAGCAAAAATTAATATAAGACACAGTCTTATTTTCGGGGAAACAGGGAATTACTGAATGTGACTAACTACTACTAGTTATGACCTGGATAAAAAGGAGCCATCACAGATCTACATTGGTTGCATAGATGTTAGTGGCACCTACCAACATTTTTTTTTTTAAGCTTGGAGATGCAAAACACTTTTTGTGATGCAAACCTATCACCAGGGTGAGTGAGCTCAAGAATGGAAATGACGCTCTGCACATCGTTTAAATTTTTTTTTTTTTTTTCGAGTTGAAGATTATTGTTGAATTCAGCAGGCATTTAGAGTAGAGTGTACGTGTCAGAGGTGCTTATTGGTCTGATGGTTTTATATCCTCTCACAAGTATTGGAATCTTTCATCTGTGCTAACTATCAGTCTAGACAGAGGATGACTAAGTCAAAAATTATCCACACGCTCAGGAAGCAGCAGCAGCATTTATCCAGCAAAATATACATTTATGTAGAATGTCATTATTATTTACAAGGAATTGCAGTGTATAGACTGAAAAGTACAGAATTAATTACTGCCAGGCTCACAAAGGCTTCATTCTGAAATATATGACCAAACAAGGGGGTCAAGACGATTCAGGGACATGTGATATGGCAGCGTTATTGGTAGAGTGCTATTATTTTAGTCATTTTGGGTTGTGGGGAAAAATGATTGACATGTTTTGTTAAATTTCAACATTTTGTATAAAAGAAAGCTCAAAGTCTTCCTCTATAATTTGTGACAACTAGACGGGGAGAAGGGATAAGAGACAAAAAAAAAAGCAAATAGGAATATCACAATCCAAAATAATAAGTATTCTTCCATAATAATTTCTTTATGCTGTTGAGTGTTCCTAGTAGGCATTTGCCCAAAAACAATAATAGGAAAAGGAGGTAGAAAAGAAGAAAAAAAAACACAACCATATATAGACCTACACATTCCTCTGAGAAGCCCCCTCTCAAACCATCAATAAAACAAAGCAAGAAGATGGGACTTTAAATAAGGGGGTGGACTTGTGTAGATACATGTAATCAAGTTTAATTGTAATACAAAATATATAGTATATATAAATACATGACAATAGTATAGTTCATATAAGAATATCAATGAGTAAATGTTGACACATCTGTGCATGTGTACAACGGTAGTACCATCGTATTAGCAATTATATACATGATCAGCACATAGCAATATGTCAGGTCACCCATGGTCAGGTGACAAGTGCACCCCGTTGGGGTCAGGGATGCACCACAGGGTAGTGAACCCTATAGCCGACTGCTGCTAACAGAGCGGAAGCGTGAACCCAAGATCACCCAGGGCGCGGAGTCTAAGACCCAGCCTTGTGTTCACCAGAGCCTCTGGTGGTGAGGATGGCCTTGGCCGCAGCTGGATCCAGGTCGCGACCCCCGAGATCCCCTAGGTCACACTCAGCAGGGAGAGAGGGGAAGCAGCTAGCAGGACGAGCGGTAGTGATGGGTAGGCCGAGGTCAGGGCAACAGGCAGACAAGGGTCACCGAGGGACAGGCAAATGGTCAGGGGCACAGGCAACAGAAGAAGTCAGGGACAAGCCAAAAACGGTACACAGGAAGATGATCGTAGCACACTGCAGACAGGAACTTGGCAAACTACACTGTTGAACAGCACTGCAGACCTGCAGTGCAACAGTTAATATAGACCTCCTGGGATGGCCTGGGTGGGGCCATACAGGAAGAGGAAGTGATAAAAAAGGGAACCAGAACAGGGTCAGGCCTCTAATGAACAGATGGAAAAACAGGTAAGCTGCCAGACTATTGCATATCCATGACACAATAATAAAATGATAACAAATGTATGTAAATTATTATTTTTATACAGGATTTATATAGCGCCAACCGTTTACGCAGCGCTTTACAATATAAAAGGGACACAATACAGTTAAAATACAAGAGGATTTAGAGGGCCCTGCTCAGAAGAGCTTACAATCTAATAGAGTGGGGGGGCAGGTGGTACAAAAGGCTGTAACTGTGGGGAATGAGCTGATGGAAGTGGTAAAAGATTATTTGGAGACGTGATCGGCTTCCCTGAAGAGGTGAGTTTTCAGGGATCGCCTGAAGGTAGCAAGGGCAGAAGATAGCCGGATGAGTTGAGGTAGTGAGTTCCAGAGGATGGAAGAGGCTCTGGAGAAATCCTGAAGACGAGCATGGGAGGAGGAGACGAGTTCATTGAGGATTCAAACCAAAGCCAAGTATCACCAAAGGTGGAGTTACTAACGTTCTATGATTCGTTAGACCGCTATCTTGTGCATACCTAGTAGGAAGCTCATGTATTGGAAGATGATGAGAACTGCTGACACTGCAGTCACCTTATTTTATTCCATGTTCTGCAGGGATATGCAGGGTGGGTTGTGAGCTGACACAGGAGGTGGTCAGTAGTGTGATATAAACATGTTATAGGATCTGGGTGAGAAGACTTGGCACTTCCTGCCACTAGATTCATTTGATAAAGATAACTTCTCCTGGAATCTGTCTCCCTGTCACTCGCCATCTCCTAGTTTGTCCCGGCAAGTCGTTCCCCTTCATTATCAATATATGTCCTCCACCTAGCCGCTGTCTCTGCCGCCTGAGAATTGCTGCTAAACTGTACAGAAGTGTTCTCCTTGTACTGGAATCAAACACAGCTGTCACTTTGTGGCCGAGGACCCAGCTCAATAAAGCTCTAATAAATTCCCATCGACTTCCACTCTACCGTGTATTGCAGACATTAAGTGACTGCTGGAACACTCGACTTGCTACACTTACAGGTAGATCTGGAGTCATTTAACAGTCAAGGCTGGGAAAAAAACATTCTGGCCTATTGAAAGTGTATCTGTAACCAATTTTATGTAGAACCCCCCCCCCCAAAGGAGCCACTGATGATGAAACATATTCCTTCCCCAAATGTACTGCAAAGAGTACTAAATTGTTAGACTCCTCTCCTCTTCTCCCATGCCTTCCCCTCTCCCCTCTCCTCTCCTCTTCTCTCCTCTCCTCTCCTTCACCTCCCCTCTACTCTTCTTCCCCTCCCCTTTCCTCTCCCCCCTCCCCTCTCCTCTCATCTCTCCTCTCCCCCTTCCCCTCTCATCTCCCCTCCCCCTCTCCTCCCCTTCCCTCTCCTCCCCTTCACTCTCCTTCCCCTCCCCTCTCCTCTCCCTTCCCCTCTCCCCTTTACTCTCCCTTCCCCTATCTTCTCTCCTCTCCTCTCCTCACCCTTCCCCTCTCTCCTCTCCTCACCCTTCCCCTCTCTCCTCTCCTCACCCTTCCCCTCTCCCCTCCTCTCATTTTCTCTCTCCTTCCCTTCCCTCCCCTCTCCTCTCCCATACCCTCTCCTCTCCCCTTTACTCTCCCTTCCCCTCCGCCTTTACTCTCCCTTCCTCTCTCCCCTCTCCTCACCCTTCCCCCTCACCCCTCTCCTCTCCCTTCCCCTCTCCTCCCCTTCCCTCCCCTCTCCTCTCCCTTCCCCTCTCCCTCTCCCTCCCCTTTCCTTCCCTCCCTTTCCCCTTTACTCTCCCTTCCCCTCTCCCCTTTACTCTCCCTTCCACTCTCCCCTTCACTCTCCCTTCCCCTCTCCCCTCACCCTTCCTCTCTACCCTCTCCCTTCCCCTCTCCCCTCCCCTCTCTTCTCCTCTCTCCTTTCCTCCCCTTTCCTCTCCCTTCCCCTCTCCCCTCCCATCTCCTCTCTTCTCTACTCCTCTCCTCTCTCCTTGCCTTCCCTCCTCTCTTCTCTACTCTCCCTGTACATGCATCAACTCCTGAGGGAAGCGAGCAGAGCTTGCGAAACGCGTCAAGTACAAAAGATGTATATGTATATAATTTATCTCCAACATTGTATCGAACATATTTATGGTCATTAGTTATATGCTTCATGATGTTTTCATGCTCATTGATGATTATTCTTTTGAAATTTTAATAAATTCTTATTACTCTACTCATTTGGTAGGACCTCAATGATCAACTCATTTAAAGTCCCATGGGCAAACTTTTTTTTTGCATTTCTGTCTTTAGGTACCCAGATTCTCAAAGGGCTTACGATGGCGCAACGCAATGTACGCCATCGTAAGTCCTAATCTGGGCTGTCGTATCTATGCGACTGATTCTTAGAATTAGTTACGCATAGATATCCATTAGATCTGACAGGCGTAAGGCTCTTACGCTGTCGGATCTTAAATGCAATTTTTTTTTTTGCCGCTAGGTGTCGCCTCCGTCGTTTTCCCCGTCGAGTATGCAAATTAGCAAGATACGCGAATTCCCGAACGTACGCGCGGTCGACGCAGTAAAGTTACGATGTTTACGTTAGGTTTGTGCCGCGTAAAGTTGCCCCTGCTATATGAGGGGAAACCAATGTTAAGTATGGCCGTCGTTCCCGCGCTGAAATTTTAAAATTTACGTTGTTTGCGTAAGTCGTCCGTGAATGGGGCTGGACGCCATTTACGTTCACGTCGAAAACCAATGACGTCCTTGCCACGTCATTTGGAGCAATGCACCCTGGGATATTTTTCAGACGGCGCATACGTTCGACGCGGGAACGCGCTTAATTTAAATGCTCCACGCCCCCTACCCGGCTAATTTGAATTAGGCAGGCTTGCGCCGGGTCTTTGTGAATAAAGCACTTGCCTGTAAAACTTGCGGCAGCGTAACGTAAATCAGATACGTTACGCCCGCACAGTTTTACGCCCATCTACGAGAATCTGGGCCTTCAACTCCAAGAAGATTTTCTTTGCTGATATCCATAATCTACTTGGCTACAGCCAATTATGCGTTCTATTAATAAAGGATGGCTGTTCATTCTAATTAATGTAAATGTTCACGTGTTTTTTTTTTTTGCAAATATCTATCACCTAGAGAACTGTGACAACTAAAATTGTCCTTGTAAGTGACAATCTGCTGATCTGCAGAGGATCTTTAAGGAATGACTCCTAAAACGAGGGCAATAGCAATAAAATGATACCATTGCATCATGTATGCAGGGGTGAGATCACAAGGCTACTACCTACCTGCTTTGTCCACCCTCCCTATGTATCCGAGAAGTCGCTGTATAGTCTTCCCAATAACCCTGAGCGCCCATTTCATCCTGTAATGTGATCACATGAATACCAAATGCATACAGAAACCAGAGCAAACAGTCACACAAAAGACTTGTGGAATGGAGATCAGTCAAAACCCCTGATATATTTTACCATACAATGGGAACATTTAAAAGCACCTGACATTTCCCATCGACCTTGCCTGCTTTTCATTGCTTGTATGCTGCAAAGTGTTATCAGCCCATCAGAAGATAGAGGGAACAGACTAAAAAATGCTCCAAATTCTGAGCCCCGCTCACTTAAAATTCCACTTCAAGTGTTTTCTCCGCCTTGTTGGAGAGACTCCGCTCTACTTCCTTGCAAGAAAAAAACAACAATACTGTTGATAATCAATGACAAATTTGCACATTAGGCAGAGCGGTCATAGCGATTTTTGGTTTTAGAATCTTTTAAATGGATATGCGTATGTACGAGGTATACATTTTAGAAATGGTGTCGTCGTTTTATTACCATTGATAATAGTTTAAAGTAGGGTTGTCCCGATACCACTTTTTTAAGACCAAGTACAAGTACACCGATACTTTTTTTCATGTACTCGCCGATACCGAATACCGATACTTTTTTTAAAATGCAGCCATGTGTCCCCAAAATGCAGCCTTGTGTCTCGCCTAAGTTGGACGCCATTCCACGAGTGGGTGCAATTTTGAAGCGTGACGTTTTGGGTATCAATTTACTCGGCGTAAAACATTATCTTTAAGGCTCCATGCACACTGGAATAAAAAACGTTGCTTCTACAGGAGTTTTGTGTTCTGCCTGTAGAAGCAACTCAATATTATCCTATGTGTCCATACACATTAGGACGTTTACAGGCATATTTTTGAGAACGTTTAGAGGCAGAAAAAAACCCTTCTCATTCGCGTTTCTGATTGGAGCTCACTGGCAGAAAAAACGTAAAACTCTCCTAAACTCGTCTAAACTTTGTACAAAAAATGCTCCATATGGAAGTTTTTTACTCCAAAAAGAACAGACGTTTTTTTAAGCCCAGTGGGCATGGAACCTCACAATTAAAAAAAGGGCGCTTGTGAGACCACTGCCCAAATACAGTGTGACATAAAGTATTGCAACGACCGCCATTTTATTCTCTAGGGTGCTAGAAAAAAATGTGTATTGTTTGGGGGTTCTAAGTAATTTCCTAGCAAAAAAAAAACAAAAACAGTTTTTAACTTGTAAACAACAAATTTCAGAAGTGGTTAAGTGGTTAAAGTATGCAAAGTATTGAGATACCCAAAACTGAAATGTAAAAGGTGTGTGTGATATATATACAGTACAGACCAAAAGTTGGGACACACCTTCTCATTCAAAGAGTTTTCTTTATTTTCATGACTATAAAAATTGTAGATTCACACTGAAGGCATCAAAACTATGAATGAACACATGTGGAATTATACATAACAAAAAAGTGTGAAACAACTGAAAATATATTTAATATTCTAGGTTCTTCCACCTTTTGCAGCAGACACATCTCTAGGACTGGTAAGAGGAGACTGTGTGAATCAGGCCTTCATGGTAAAATATCTGCTAGGAAACCACTGCTAAAGAAAGGCAACAAGCAGAAGAGACTTGTTTGGGATAAAGAACACAAGGGATGGACATTAGACCAGTGGAAATCTGTGCTTTGGTCTGATGAGTCCAAACTTGAGATCTTTGGTTCCAACCCCCGTGTCTTTGTGCGACGCAGAAAAGGTGAACGGATGGACTCTACATGCCTGGTTCCCACCGTGAAGCATGGAGGAGGAGGTGTGATGGTGCTTTGCTGGTGACACTGTTGGGGATTTACTCAAAATTGAAGGCATACTGAACCAGCATGGCTACCACAGCATCTTGCAGCGGCATGCTATTCCATCCGGTTTGCGTTTAGTTGGACCATCATTTATTTTTCAACAGGACAATGACCCCAAACACACCTCCAGGCTGTGTAAGGGCTATATGACCAAGAAGGAGAGTGATAGGGTGCTGCGCCAGGTGACTACCTCTTGAAGCTCATCGAGAGAATGCCAAGAGTGTGCCAAGCAGTAATCAAAGCAAAAGGTGGCTACTTTGAAGAACCTAGAATATGAAATATATTTTCAGTTGTTTCACACTTTTTTGTTATGTATAATTCCACATGTGTTACTTCATAGTTTTGATGCCTTCAGTGTGAATCTACAATTTTCATAGTCATGAAAATAAAGAAAACTCTTTGAATGAGAAGGTGTGTCCAAACTTTTGGTCTGTACTGTATATATATAGATATAGATAGATATAGATATATACTGTATATATATATTATATATATTTTTTTATTTATGGTATTTTTTTTTTTTTAATATATATAGATAGATATATGCTATATATATATATATATATATATATATATATATATATATATATAATATATATATATTATATATATATTATATATATATTTTTTTATTTATTGTATTTAATAATTTTTTCTTCTAAACTTTACATTTGAATACTATTAAATAAAAGTACCCTTTTGGTAGATTCACACGGATCACACATTATACATGAAAACCACTCTCCGTATCCATATTATATATATATTTTTCAAGTGTGTCACAGTGATCTCAGTAAACGCACACAGCCATTACAATATTCCATTGCAGTGAATCGGACATTCGGGGGGATTAATAATCTCTTTACTGTGAAGTTTTGTGTGAAAAGAGCGCGGACCGTTAAGTGCAGATGGGGAGTAATGTATTTGTGGAGTACAATACGCCTTTTCTGTGCTTAATGCTGTTGTATGAATGGGGGTCCGGGACTTGTCACCACGACAACAAGGCAAACCTGAAGCATGATTCAGGCTATGCTCCTTTAATGTGGCAAGATGGATTTCTATTACAGGGAACTATTTCATGAAAAACAAAAAAAACACCATAATAGGCCTGCAATTTCCATAAATAAAAAAAAGAAAATGAGGATTGGCATGGTTGTTACATGCACAGCAGATTCTGAAGTTTACATCAATATCCGGCTCGGTGTTTAAAAATATGCTGATTTACCCCCCAAAATCACATTTGTACGTTTTACAAGCAAAACAAAAAAAAGAGAGATAGGGAATAAAAAAAAAGGCTGTAAAAGGAAAGTTTTTGTAAATCCAATTTATCTGCACTTTATGAAGGACTTCTTATTTCCTTTATGTTAAAATGTATATTATATCCTAAAGAATGTTATCTTTGGAGGAAGAGTTATAACAAATAATAGGTCTGTGCAGAAAGTGAGTCATTTTACATTTGTTAAGCCACTTTTATTTTGTGTAATGAGTGTAAACTTCTTTTTTTTTTTTGCATTGCGAAGGAAACAATCCAACTTTTGCTGATGATGATGGAAAATTTCTTAGCGCAGCAATGGCTGCATGTGGCACGGTCAAATATGCTCTCTGCGTGGTTGGGTTCTTAGAAGTGAGGCTCAAAATGATTGCAGGCTCAATTCACAAAGCTTCAACACAAGGATAAGGATTTTTATTTCAACCAATGCCACTTTAACCGCTTGCCGACTGCCTCACGCACATTTACGTTGGCAGAATGGCACGGGTGGGCAAAGCAACATATATATACCTTGCTTTGATCCTGCCCCCTAGCGGGTGCGGGCGTGCCTGCCGTGGTCTCCGTGCCCGCGGGATCCTGCGGACTCGATGTCCGCCGGTGTCTTGCGATCGGGTCACGGAGCTGCAGAACAAGGGGATGCCTTTGTAAACAAGGTATCTCCCTGTTCTGCCTAGTGACACAGCACTGATTGTCTGCTCCCTCATCGGGAGCAGCGACTAGTGATGTGTCACAGTAAGCCACGCCCCCTGGCAGTTAAAATCACTCCCTAGGACACACTTAACCCCTTCTCCCCCCCTTACCTGCCAGTCACATTTACAGGCATACCCCACTTTTAAGTACACAACGGAACCAGAGCATGTATGTAAAACGAAAATGTACTTAAAGTAAAACAATACCCTTTTTCACTTCTAGGGTGTAGTGGGGGGTCAGGGGCTGTAGTGGGGGTGTCATGAGCTGTAGTTAAGGTCTCAGGGGCTATAGTGGGGGTGTCATGGGCACACTTGAACAGGGTGGGGTATGCTCTAGGACAGGGATAAGCAATTAGCGGACCTCCAGATGTTGCCAAACTACAAGTCCCATCATGCCTCTGCCTCTGGGTGTCATGCTTGATGCTGTCAGAGTCTCGCTATGCCTCATGGGACTTGTAGTTTGGCAACAGCTGGAGGTCCGCTAATTGCATATCCCTGCTCTAGGAGCTATAGCTCCTTCTACTGCGGCTGCAAAATGTCCGTACAGTACTTGTAAGGCACTTTACATACACTCGCAGGTATGTCCTTACTCGCGAGTGTATGTAAAGTGAGTGTACTTAAAGCGCGGTATAATTGTATACAGTAATCCAATGCATTTTTATAGCACTAATCACTCTATAAATGTGAATGGTCCCAAAATAGCGCTAAAAGTGTCTGATGTGTCCGCCATACTGTCGCAGTCACGATAAAAACAAGTAAAAAAAAAAAAAACAATAATAAAAATGCCATAAAACTACCCCCTATTTTGTAGACGCTATAACTTTTGCGAAAAAACAATTAATATACGCTTATTGCAATTTTTTTTTTTTTTTACCAAAAATATGTAGTAAAAAAAATTGGTGATATTTATTATAACAAAAAGTACAAAATATTGCTTTTTTTTTCAAAATTGTCGCTCTATTATTGTTTATAGCACAAAAAATAAAAAATCCGCAGAGGTGATCAAATACCACCAAAAGATAAAATGTGGGGAAAAAAATGACGCGCAATTGTCAGTTAAAGCCACGCAGTGCCGAATCGCAAAAAGTGTCTGGGTCATTTGGCAGCCAAATGGTCCGGGGCTGAAGTGGTTAAAGCGGAACTACACTGTTTCTGAGCACCACAAACCAAAAGTGCTGTTTAATTTATTTTTAATTTAAAGCAAACTCCCCCCATCCATCCATGTCTCCATGCTTTATTTTGCAGAGAAATCACTGCCCGTGGTTGTGCCTTTAGGTGCGGCAATGTCTGTGTCGTGGCCAAGAAGTTCCAGCAATCCGATGTACGGTTTCTTTGCTTTTCTACTAGAGGTAAGTCCAGACGTTATCACATATTTCCTATAGCCGTGTTCCTACCAATTCAAGAATGATATCAGTTCCTCCAAATGTTACTAAAATCTGGTTTCCATAAACCATCTTATGCACACTGACCCCTTAACATAAACATATACACTATATTACCAAAAGTATTGGGACGCCTGCCTTTACACGCACATGAACTTTAATAGCTACCCAGTCATAGTCCGTAGGGTTCAATATTGAGTTGGCCCCACCCTTTGCAGCTATAACAGCTTCAACTCTTCTGGGAAGGCTGTCCACAAGGTTTAGGAGTGTGTCTATGGGAATGTTTCACCATTCTTCCAGAAGGTAATTTGTGAGGTCAGGAACTGCTTTTGGACTAGAAGGCCAACTCAATATTGAACCCACACCATAATCCCCCCTCCACCAAATGACCACCTGTATTACCTACAGTAGAGAAATTAGATCACTACCCTTGGCTGCACTTTGTGGCTTTCACTATAATCCCCCCTCCACCAAATGATTTGGACCAATGCACAAAGCAAGGTCCATAAAGACATGGGTGAGCGAGTTTGGGGTGGAGGAACTTAACTGGCCTCAACTCAATAGAACACCTTTGGGATGAATTAGAGTGGAGACTGCGAGACAGACCTTCTCATCCAACATTGGCATCTAACCTTTGTTGAGAACCCTTCACTGGCTGCCAGTAAAAGACAGAATTGTATTTAAAGCACTCTGCCTGACACATAAGTGCATCCATGGGAAGGCTCCGCAATATCTTTGCGACAAGATAGAACCTCACAATTCGAATCGCGTTCTGCGATCCACCGACCAAAATCTGGTCAGGGTACCAAAAACCAAATACAAGTCCAAAGGAGAGAGAAGGTTTGCTTTTCAGGGTCCTAGACTATGGAACGCTTTACCAACCAGCATTCGGTTGGAGGAAAACCACCTGACTTTCAGAAGACAGATCAAAACTCTGCTCTTTTGATGTCATGAGACACAAACAACTAGCGCCCAGAGGCGATTCAGTTCGCATGCGCCGCGCTTTATAAGTTTTTCATTCATTCATTCATTCAACCTCACAAATGCTCTTCTGGAAGAATGTTCAAACATTCCCATAGACACACTCCTAAATCTTGTAGACGGCCTTCCCAGAAGCGTTGAAGCTGTTATAGCTGCAAAGGGCGGGGCCAACTCAATATTGAACCCTACGGACAGGGATGCCAGTAAAGTTCATGTGCGTGTAAAGGCAGGTGTCCCAATACTTTTGGTAATATAGTGTATATCTGCATGGTCAAGCGGTACACAACAGGAACCAAAGAAGAACTGAAAAGAATCTCCAGATTCAGGGGATCCTCGCCCACAATAGGGACATCAAACATCTAGAGAGGAAAAGAAAAACACTTTTGTTAATTGCTGTCTAGACAGTTTATTGCGGCAATAAGACCCCAAACATGGGAATGCTGAGGTTTTAGGTATGAAACAATCAGACTAAACAATAGTTTTTATGACATTTACAAAGGCCTGGCTTTATTTGGATCTGACCTGGGGGGTCATAAACATCCATTTCAGTATCTGTTGGTTGATATCATCCTCCCCCCCCCCCCTCTCTGTCATCCCAGCTGGCACCAGAGAGGGGGGGCCTTCCTTGCATTGTGTTATCATTAGTATCACACTGTACTCTCTCCCTCCTCGACACATATGTTGGGCCGGACGCACCCCAGAGCATAAATTAGAGGGCAGTCCAGGTGTTGTAAAAATTAGTTTAGTAATCTTCAGCAGAATCCTGTGATCTTCTGTATAATGACACCGAATTATAGTGTTTGCATTTTTCTGCCGAAGTTACAATTTTAGACTTTTATGTTATTTATAGGTGGGGGGGGGGGAGGGGGGAAATCTTAAAAGTTGTATCCACAGCTGTATGAAACTTGTATGGACATCCATCAGGGCCGTCTTAATAGCATCATGGGCCCCTGGGCAAAGTAATGCTCTGGGGCTCATACAATGGAGACAGTGCAGGTAAACAAAAATCAAGTAGGTAGGAGGTAGGGGATATCTAGGGTGTAGAGGGGTCAGAGTGCTGGGAGGATATCTGGGGTGTAGAGGGGTCAGAGTGCTGGGGGGATATCTGGGGTGTAGTGGGGTCAGAGTGCTGGGGGGATATCTAGGGTGTAGAGGGGTCAGAGTGCTGGGGGGATGTCTGGGGTGTAGAGGGGTCAGAGTGCTGGGGGATATCTGGGGTGTAGAGGGGTCAGAGTGCTGGGAGGATATCTGGGGTGTAGAGGGGTCAGAGTGCTGGGGGGATATCTGGGGTGTAGAGGGGTCAGAGTGCTGGGGGGATATCTGAGGTGTAGAGGGGTCAGAGTGCTGGGGGGATATCTGGGGTGTAGAGGGGTCAGAGTGCTGGGGGGATATCTGAGGTGTAGAGGGGTCAGAGTGCTGGGGGGATATCTGAGGTGTAGAGGGATCAGAGTGCTGGGGGGATATCTGGGGTGTAGAGGGGCCATAGTGCTGGGGGGATATCTGGGGTGTACAGGGGTCAGAGTGCTGGGGGGGGGATATCTGGGGTGTAGAGGGATCAGAGTGCTGGGGGGATATCTGGGGTGTAGAGGGGTCAGAGTGCTGGGGGGGATATCTGGGGTGTAGAGGGATTAGAGTGCTGGGGGGATATCTGGGGTGTAGAGGGGTCAGAGTGCTGGGGGGATATCTGGGATGTAGAGGGGCAGCCCCAATTTCGGGGCAGCCCGGGCTCAAGGACCAGCTGCTTTGGGGAAAGCGCATGGCCCCCCCCCCCAGCAGCTGGGGCCCGGGGGTTTGCCCTCTCATTAAGACAGCCCTGACATCCACTGCATTTGAAGCTGTGGATAAGGGTTACACTTTCTATCTGTTTTTGTTGTTTTCTGTGCTTTTAACATTTCTCTTTGAACCCCGATAGAAACATTTGTTTCGTTTCGCCTCATTATTATATTACAATAAATATTTTTTTCAGAATTAGTTTCATATATTCGTTACAAATTAATTCATATATTTTGGGAAGTTCTGTCATTCTCTTGCTATTTCGGAAAGCTTGGCTATATCCCTGCTAGTCCAAACTACAAAGAGAAGTGGAATGAGCTGATTGGACGATATCAACTGGAGCCGCGTGCATCCGAAAGTAGCAAATAATACATTTCTGATTCATTCGTTATACAGTAAAGCCTTGGTTTGAGAGTAACTTGGTTTGAGAGCGTTTTGCAATGTTTTAATACATTTTGCCTTTGATATACAAGCGATGTCTTGATATAAGAGTAGCATCATGTCACAACTGAGTATAAAAAAGAAGAGAGGAGCCTCTAAGTGTAGCAATATGGTTACATTTATTGAAGGTACAACATTTAGCAACTTATTACTACACTTCGAGTTGCCTCTCTTCTCTTTTATACCCTGTAAAAATAATGCTTTGATATACAAGTGTTTTGGATTACAAGCATGTTTCTGGAACAAATTATACTCGCAAACCAAGGTTTTACTGTATTATGATTCAGAGATTCTGATAGATCTATTTCCATCTAACCTAAACAGCTCTCAAGCTCCCTCGTCCCCTCCTCCCATTCTCGTCTCCAGGACTTCTCCAGAGCCTCTCCCATCCTTTGGAACTCGCTACCTCAGTCTGTCCAGCTATCTTTTATTCTAGCTGCCTTTAGGCCAGTGGTTCTCAACCTGGGGGTCAAATGACTATTTGCCAGGGGTCACCGAATCCTGAGCTGTTCCTGAAGCCCGCGTCGCTCTCCCAGCCTTTTTCGTAGCCGCCCAGCAGGGCTGTTCCTGGAGCCCGCGGCCGCCCACTCAGCCTCTTCGCAGCTGCCCATTCAGTTCACAGCATGGATGGGGGGGGCGGAGACTAGAGGTCAGCTGACTGGTGAGGAATGTGAAGTGGGAGTGGCTGGAGGAGACCCCATCTCCTGATTTCGGCATAGGGGTCACTCCTGCGAGACACCATAAAGCCCATTCAGTTCACAGCATGGATGGGGGGCGGAGACTAGAGGTCAGCTGACTGGCGAGGAATGTGAAGTGGGAGGGGCTGGATGAGACCCCATCTCCTGATTTTGGCATAGGGGTCACTCCTGCAAGACACCATAAAGCCGGAGACACAGTAACACTGCCTGTGATTATAGTTGCCACTACAGTTCTCAGATCAGCAGATGACCTTGATCAAAAACACCTAAGTAATGGTGCTGATCAGCGATTTTCAGTGGTATTGCGGCGGACCGATCGGACACTTTTGACACTTTTTTGGGACCAGTGAGATTTATACAGCGATAAATTATAGCACTAAAAATATCCACTGATTACTGTATAAATGTCACTGGCAGGGAAAGGGTTAACACTACGGGGCGATCAAAGCGCTAAGTGTTCCCTAGGGAGGTGTTTCTAACTGTGGGGGGGAGGGGACTGACCGGAGGAGGAGAAAGAGATCGCTGTTCTTGATCACGAGGAACAGCAGATCTCTCTCTACTTCCTATTGCTATAATAAATTCCCCCCCCAAAAAAATGTAATAAAAAAATTGTCTTCATCGGCCGATCTATATTCTTCTACATATTTCTGGTAAAAAAAAAAATCGCAAAACAAGCATATATTGATTGGTTTGCGCAAAAGTTATAGGCCCAGATTCACAGAGTGTGGGCGCACATTACGCCGCCGTAGCGCAAACGCCGTACACCGCGCCAACGTAGCGCGGAGAGACAAGCATTGCATTCAGCAAGCTATTGCTCCCAACGCTGCGCCAGCGTGGCGTGGAATTCGAAGGCGTACGCCGGCGTAGGTGGAAGTGGGCGTGACCCATGCAAATGAGACGTGACCCCATGCAAATGATGGGCCGAGCGCCAGACAGATACGTATCACGAACTGCGCATGCGCCGTGACGTGGACGCATCCCCCTGCGTCTGCTCACAACCACGTCGGAACAACTGTTCCTAAACTACGCCAGATCACCGCATACGGCGTGAACGCAGTCTACGCCTAGCCAGACACGTCCTACGTAAAATACGCCGGCTTGTGTTCCCTGGTGCAGACCTTTGCATGTCTGCTGCTGGGTTGCACCTCCTTTATGGGAAATAACTTTACGCCGGACGTACAACTTACGCGCACCTTGTGTAGCCTGCGTCGGGCGCACGCAGGTTCGTGAATATTTCCCTCATTTGCATGTTAGAATGGCTAATCAATGGGAGCGGCACCATGCACCCAGCCTAAATGTGCGCCCACCCTATGCCGGCGTAAGCAAGCTACGTCGGCGGGGTGTAGCCTGGTTTTAGGCGCATATCTGGGTCTAATGCACAGATACGACGGCGCACATTTGCACTTACGTCGGCGTAACTGGTTATACATCGACATAAGTGCTTTGTGAATCTGGGCCATAGCGTCTACAAAATAGGGAATAGAGTTATGCCATTTTTATTATTATTATATATTTTTTTTTTTTACTAGTAATGGCGGTGAATAATTAACTGCCGGACATTTGCCCAAAAAAAAGATAATTTAGGGCAGTTGATCCGACCCTCCTGCTTGTCCTGTACCTGTTGCATCTGACAACCAGGCCTCATGTCTATTCATTATAAGTTGTCGGTAGTAGAAATGCAGATCCTTTATTGTGAACAAACAACGCTTATAACATAAAACTCTCAGTCTTTTAATAAAATGTAACAGTTTGAAAACTTTACAGATAAATATTAAGTTCACCAAAGAGGAAGTTATAAACTTCCCAATGAATGGTTATCAGCAGCGTGTGTCCAGAAAAACGAAGAGGAGATACAGTTTGTAGTGGATTATAGTGTCACGGTAGAGTGGAACAATGACAGAAATAGGAAATGAGATACACGCCATGCTTTTATTTTCTCTGTAAACAACACAGAATGACCCGGGTCACATTTCAGCAGCAGAGAAAAAAGGGGGCCAACCTGGCTCATCACCCCCACCGCTCAATATGCATATACATTGTTTCAGCTCAGCCCCATAACAATGGTCAGAGCTCCACAAAAAAAAAAAAAAGTGCATTTTCCCCCAACACAAAGGGAAATCCGAGCCGGGAATTCGGCTGGAATAAAAGACTCAGATAGGCTGATAAAGAAATTGCAGGTTATGGATTCAGGTGCAGACATGTTGCTAAAACTCCTCTATCTCCAATACATAATCTGTGGAAGGTGGAGACGGCGGCCGGGAGTCACCGACCTCCAATTTATTATTCATAGAAGTCCGTCCTTCCCAGGAAGTCATGTGTTCTATCACCTGTAGGAAATCTTCCTCTAATAAAGACAAATATTAGACAAAAAGGTAAAAAAAAAAATCCCTAACTAGCTTCCTTTACCTTAGTGCAGTCCTCCTTCACTTACCTCATCCTTCCAATTCGCTTCTCGGCCTTTTGGCTAAGATCAAGTGTAGTATCTGTTCTTATCAGTTGCCAATAGGTGGTGCTAAGCTGACTGTCCCCAGTACCCGGCGAGGGGGAACGGGATGGCAGTCGGCGGACGCTAAGCCTGTTGGCGTGGAGGTGAAAGCCTTCTGATCGGGACAGAGAGGCATGAGGTCGAAGCCAAGAGGCCGGGTCCCTGGCCTTTGGCCTGGATTTGGTGGTGTCTGCCCCAGTCAGTTGTTAGGGAGAGAACCCTTGCTCCTCCTTTTACCGGGAGGGGCGGGTAGTATCTCCCGAATGTAATTAGGTGGGAGAGTTGGAGGTTGTGGGTAGTAGCCTGCTTAGGTGGGCTCTCCCCGACCTCTTCTCCTACCTTCCTGGCTGGGATGGGTGTTGCCGGTCCGGACCGGGGGTCAGGGACCGTTGAATAGCCTGTGGAGATAGTGCCCCTGGAGTGGCAGTCTGAGAAATCCTCACTTCCTGTTCTTCTGTCTGTAACTCCACACAGTAATGCGAGGCTTTCTCCCTGGTGTGGAGTGTCGTGCTCGCCCCCTCCCTTGAGGGGGGGAGGGGGCGAGCAGGAGTGTCAGACGCCCACTAACACACAGCTCCTTTCTCTATCTGCAAAGTAGAGAGCGTCCTGACTCTCCTGCTCGCCCCTCCCCCCTCAAGGGAGGGGGCGAGCATGACACTCCACACCAGGGGGAAAGCCTTGCATTACAGACAGAAGAACAGGAAATGAGGATTTCTCAGAAGAAATAAGAACATTTAAAAGCAAAATGGAAGGATGAGGTAAGTGAAGGAGGACTGCACTAAGGTAAAGGAAGATATTTAGGGAAACACATTTTTTACCTTTACAACCCCTTTAAGAGTTGCTTGTAACATTGATATATACTGTGTGCTAGGCCGGACTTACCATTGGGCTTGACTGGGCTCAAGCCCATGGGCCCCGCCCAATAGAGGGCCCCGCCCATTAACGTTTAATTGTTTTCAATAATATGCCAGTCATTTCATTTTTCATTTAAAGTGTGTTGATTGGTTTATAATTTTTACCTGTTCTAGGGACATTGATCATTTGTGACCTCCGTCCAAGTAGACAAACTGTTTCTTGTATTATTACCCTTGTGAAGCTGTTTTTGCCATATTATGCCCGGTGTCTGTCCTTTTGCTGGATGTTGTTACTTTGGCTCCAATTGCTGGATTTGCCCTTTGAATACATTGCACTCTGACTTGTGTCAGTGCTTTTTTGTGCCCATCATGTCCTTCGGGACAACGCTATGTTTACTATTGTCACGATGGCGTCATTACGCCCGGTCATTCTTCTGCTCATGTGTGGGCATCCGAATGACACTCTTTATAGCTGCGGCGACTACCGATGGACAGGCGTGACGGCTCGTACGGCGAAATTATATGATCCCTCTCCATCTGGCAGGTACAGCGGAAGCTCTTTCCGTGTGGTGATATTGGGTTATTTATCCCCATACACACATTACGTTTATGCCGTTTTGCTTCCTTAGGCATACCCCTTTGAAGTGGGAGAATACATAGCTTGTGTATGTATCATTTTGTTCTATTTAAAGGGGAGTTCCAGGCATTTTTAATGTTTATTAAAAGTCAGCAGCTACAAAAAGTGTAGCTGCTGGCTTTTAATAAACAGACACTTACCTGCTCCATGGTCCAGCGACGCGCCGGTCTGAGCTCCGCTCCTCTTCCCCCCTCTCCGGCCGGCATCCTCATTGTTACTGTGGGAACCCGGCCATGACAGCTTTCGGCTTCACGGCCGGGCACCCACTGCGCATGCGCGAGCGGCGCTATCTGATTGGACAGGTGATCGCCTGGGACCTGTCACGTGTCCCAAGCAATCGCCTACAGGGAGGGGCCGCCAAAAGGCGATATGACGTATCGCCTTAGTGGCCCCTGGGCAGAAGGAGGAAGTGGGATCCCACTCCTCCTGAAGCCCCCACTCCCCCCCCCCCCAAAAAAAAAGCGGTGGAACTCCGCTTTAAAGCCCGAAAGTGACTCAAGCCCAGGGGCCCCCACCACCCTAAGTCCTGCCCTGACTGTGTGTATATATAAGAAGGCCAGTATGGTGGCCTGAATTTATGGGAGGAGTCCGGGGAGTATTTAAAGAGGTTGTAAAGGTTCATTTAATTTTTTTTTAAATAACAAACATATCATAAGTAAGAAATAATACCGCTCAGAAAACTGCTGATCCCCTGGCTTTGCTTCCGTCCCACCAAGCCAAAAGGGTGCTGGCTATGCACAGGTGCATTGGATGAAAATAGGTCCTGGACTGCCGCACTCCTTAAAACAATGGGCCAGATTCAAGTAGCTATTGCGCCCGCGCAACCATAGGTTGCGCGGCGCAATAGCTGTTTTGCTCCCGCGTAGCGAATGCCCCTGATTCAGGAACATCGCTACGCGGACTGCAGCCTAGGATATGACAGACATAAGCCTCCTTATGCCTTCATATCTCAGGCTGCATTCTTGCGTTGGCCGCTAGGGGGCGCGGCCATTGTGATCGGCGTATAGTATGCAAATTGCATACTACCACCGATTCACAAAAGTTGCGCGGGCCCTGCGCACGCAAGGTACGGAGTTTCCGTACGGCGACTTTAGCGCAAGGTTGCTCCTGCTGTAGCAGGGGCAGCCAATGCTAAAGTATAGCCGCCCTTCCCGCTCGTGAAATTTAAATTTCACGTCGTTTACGTAAGTGAATCGTGAATGGCGCTGGACGCCATTCACGTTCACTTAGAAGCAAATGACGTCCTTGCGACGTCATTTGCCGCAATGCACGTCGGGAAAGTTTCCCGACGGAGCATGCGCTGTTCGCTCGGCGCGGGAGCGCGCCTAATTTAAATGATTCCCGCCCCCGGCAGGATCATTTACATTAGGCGCCCTTACGCCCGGCTATTTAGCATATCGCCCGCGCAATTTACGGAGCTACTGCTCCGTGAATCGCGGGCATTTCAAAATATTTGCGTGGGCGCAGAGCAAAAATCGTTGCCCTTTGCCCACGCAAATATTGCGTGGATCTACCTGAATCTGGCCCAATATCTTTATTCAGCAAGTGAAATCCAAAAAACAACCAACAATGTTGCAGTCAAAAAGAAGTGAACAAAAGGAAAAGGATGGCTGACATGTTTCACATCGTGTGATGCTTACTCGTAAATAACAAACATATCATACTTACTTCCACTGTGCAGTTCATTTTGCACAGAGTGGCCCCGATCGTCATCTTCTGGGGTCCCATGGCAGCTTTTTTCGGCTCCTCCCTGCAATAGCTAACCCCCTCTGGGAATCTCTCTCCCGAGGGGGTTACCTTGCGGGGGCGCTCCCGTCTCATACACTCGGCGTCCATAGACCCAGAGCGGCCGCGTCATTGGATTTGATTGACAGCAGTGTGAGTCAATGGCTGCGCTGCTATCAATCTATCCAATGAACGCCGTGACGCCGTAGAGAAGAGGATGCGCACAGCAGGTGAACAGGCTCAGGTAAGTAAAACGGGGGGGCGTCACTGCCAGGTGTTTTTTCACCTTAGGATGCATTAGGGTGAAAAAACACAAACTTTTACAACCCCTTTAACTTTGCCGACCAGAAAACACATGTTTTACTTACCTGAGCCTGTTCACCTGCTTTGCGCATCCTCTTCTCTACGGCGTCTCTGCGTTCAGTGTGAAAGGACCCGTATTTGTGTTTTTTTTCCCAGACAGGTGTTCAGTGCTGTCTAGCTGTATACACCTAGGGAGAATACACAAGGGGGCATTACAAAGAATTTAAATGTACTGCGCCCTCTACTGGACTCTGAATAGGAATATATGGAGAATTCAGACTGGTGACTCTCAGAAATGTGGGCTGGTGGGATGACTTCCCCCCAACTGGTGTCCCAAAACACACATCAAGACCCGCTCCAGGGATCCAACCTAAAATTCAGGAATCCGCTCCGGGTAGAACAGTTTCTCTTTGCTCAGCCCCTTTGTAGTGGTCAGTGATGATTCAGCTTATTAGCCGCGTTCTACGTTGTTTTGTCATCTGTAAATCCTTGTGAGAAAAGCATCACTTTTTTACATCGGGGGCCACAGATAGCGATTCTCATTGTGACACTTCACATTCGGCGTGCCAGTTGTCCTCCTCCTCCTCCGCACAGGAAGTAATTACTTTCCTCTCACCATTTTCTAGCAGCATTTCACCCAGCGCAACAATTGTTCCTGCAAATATGCTGCTATCCTGTTATATCATGAAAGCCATATAAAAGATTAAAACGTGGATTAGGACATTCATAAAATAAAAAAGAAATCTGTCCGGGGCATGTTGGAGATTTATGACATCAGGCAACGTGACCTCTGACCTCCATTCTATGATGACAAAACTCCCTTGATGCCTCTGACAGATTGTATTATATCCTTCCAAAACGGTTCCTTAATCCGCCATTCTACCCCATATTGAGCGTTCTACAATCCCGAGATCCTCAGTCAGCATTCACTATGTCATCCTAATAGACTGCCCCGCTCTTGTTTGATTATTACTACCGCTATTCCCACTTTCAATGCTCCCAGTTTGCCAACAGCAAGCCTCTGTACTGTAAATCTGTCACTGATACAAATTGTACAAATGTACAGATATTAAGAGCTTGGGGGTATATCCGCTATTAACCACTTGACCTCCAGAAGTTTTACTCCCCCCCCCCCCCATCATGACCAGGCCATTTTTTTTTGTTATACGGCACTGCGCTACTTTAAAGGGGAGTTCCACCCACAATTTCACTTTTTAAATATAAATACCCCTGTAATACAAAAGCTTAATGTAGTCTAGTAAAGTTAGTCTGTAAACTAAGGTCCGTTTTGTTAGGTTGTTAGAGCATTTAAACCGTGGCCATCTTAAGTGTGGGCATCATGAAGCCAGACTGTATGACTTCCTGGATTTCAGATCTCGCACATGCTCAGTGCTGCACAAGTGATGTAATAGGTTTCAGTCAGGTTTCCATAGCAACGGGAGTGTCAGAGGAAGTTGCCGCCCCTTCTCTATGCAAATAGGCTATTTGCAAGGACTACTGGGATACATGATGCCTAACCCAGAAACCCTTGCGAATAGCCTTGTGACTTAATAGCCTAGGCTAATAAGGAGGAGGAAGTAATGAAGGACTACAAAATAAAGGTATTTACAAGCAACAAAATAAATAAAAATTGCCCATTCTGAACACTATGAGATTAGGGCATGCAGCACAGACAATCATAAAAAAATGGGTGGAACTCCACTTTAAGTGCTGGTTCACACCAGACGCAGTTCGGTTTAGTTCCGTTTGCTTTTTTTCTGCACAAAATGCATGCACAGTGTTTTCCATGTATTTCAATGCACCATGCAGTCAGTTTCCGGTCAGTTTTCCGCACTGGATACTGACCAGAAACTGACTGCATCATGTGAACTAGAGCCATTGGAATACATGGAGAACACTGTGGACCAGATCCACATACATTTGGATGGGCGCTGCGTATGTGAGATACGCTACGCCGCTGTAACTTACGTTTTAATTCTTTGAATCCACAAAGAATTTGCGCCGTAAGTTACGGCGGCGTAGTGTATCTCTCGGCGCCTAATTCAAATCGGCGAGTAGGGGGCGTGTTTCATTTAAATGAAGCGAGTCCCCGCGCCGAATGAACTGCGCATGTGCCGTCCCTAAATTTCCCGCCGTGCATTGCGCTAAATGACGTCATTTTTTTAACTTAGACGTGAATTACGTCCATCCCGATTCACGGACGCCTTACGCAAAAAAAATAAAAAATTCAAATTTCGACGCGGGAACGACGGCCATACTTAACATGGCAAGTCTAACTATACGCCGCAAAATACCAGCTTTAACTATACGCCGGAAAAAGCCGACTAGAGACTAGCTGCGTAAATTGATGGCGCTATACAAGTACCTGTAATAAAAAATATTAATAATTATAATAACATATGACATCACTTCTGATTTAGGAATTCTGTCGTAGGAGAATTTTTGTAAGTTTAGTAACCTCTTAATTTTCCGTATGAGACTCGCGTGCAAAAAAACAAAACAAAGCTGGCGATCATTCGTCCGATAATCTCACCTTGTGTAAACTGGCAGCTAACACGAGGGAGGAAGAGTTAGAGTGGTAGTAAACTCTGTTACACCATGTGTATCTACAGGTAAGTGTAAAAGGCTGGATTCACACTTATGGCATTTTTAGTGCTTTTTGCATTTTCCAGATTCGTACTACAAAACATTACCCATAAGGCTGCATTCACACCTGAGCGTTTTGTCGCCTGAAGCGCGACGCTCAAAAACACTAGAGGGGAAAAAATACATTATTCCTTATGAAGATGGTTCACATCTGCACGCGAATTAGCCTGACGCCGAACGACTGAATCTCAAACAAGTTCCGGAACCCTTTTTTGTCGCGTGTATCGGGCGGTTTGGTCTTTTTTGAGCGTTTCCATTTCCCATAGAAAGTAATGGAAACGCTCGATTCAAGCGACTAGCGCGACAACGAGCGTTTGCTACGGGCGTTTTGTCGCTTTAATCAATAGAACTTTTCACCCAGGCAGAAGATTAAAAAAATCTACCAGCATAGCAACAAGTGATGAAAAGATGATCATTTTTCCTATTGGCTAAAATAAAAAACGTCGAAGTACAAAAACGTCAGACGACGCTGTATGCAAACTCGCAAATAAGCATGAATACGCGCGACAAAATGCCGGAAAAAAACGCCCGAAAAAACGACCGACGCTCAGGTGTGAATGCAGCCTAAGAAACCATGTTAAATGGACTGTAGTACAAATCTGCAAAATGCAAAAAGCACTAAAAATGCCATAGGTGTGAATCCAGCCTAATAAGGCTTACCTGTAGGTACTGTAATTATCTCCTAAACCTTCACGGCTTAGGAGATATTTACCATACACGCCTGCGCCAACGTCATTAAGGCATGCGCACTGAAGAAACGACTCGATCGCGCCGTTCCTAAAGTGCCTGTGCCTTGACCGGCAGCTCCCGCACTCATGCGCGGGAGTGACGTAATCGCGGCTCTGGCCAATCGCATCGCCACAGCCCGCGAACCCGGAAATAACTCCGGGAGACATGTCGGCGGTCACAGCGCTGGGCCGCTGCAACAGCTTCCATCTAAGGTACGGTAAGTATTTTTTATAATGACCTTTGTCTTGCAGGTTTTTATTTTTCTTCCTTTTTTATATCGGTTTAGAACCGCTTTAAGACCCGTACACAGGGGCAGAATGTCGAGAGACATTTGCCGGTACAAAAAAATACCGGCAGACATGTTTATGTCTGTCTGGCCGGCTTCTGTCGGACTGTGCATGCTGAAAAAACAGCAGCCGACTCCCGATCAGTGCTCTCAGTCAATGGCAGAGAGTGCTGATCGGAGTGTTCTGGTTGGGGGGGGGGGGCGTCCTACTGTCAGAACACAACAGCTTAGCTGGGGAGGTCACTGAACTAACCTCACATGGTTAGTACAGCGGCTCCTGACCAGTTTTTTTTTCTTACAAAACTGTGGTGTGTACCAGGATTAAAACATAACTTCTGAGTCATTCCTATTGATGGCGATTGATGGTCATCTTCCCTAGTTCTGAAAGATCCTGCTGGTTTAAGTTTGAGTTATTAACTCACTAGCTTCTAAATTCAACATTGTCCTGTCCACATAAATAGACTTACTTTGTCCATAAATAAACCGTGCGCTAACCACAGGAAGGTAATCAGGTGCAGAATTCCCTTGTACACATGTATGTCATAATCAATCATTTCTGAAGCTATTGCGTCTTCCACTAATGAGGCTACATTCACTCCAGTGCTACATCGCAAGGGTGACTGTAGCCGAGTACTGCTGCTGCTGAAATTGTTCCTAAAGCTACCAGTAAAGCTTCATCTACACTTGCTTCAAAATGTGGCATTTGACCCACACTTGGGAGATTATACCCCATGCTGCTTTCTTGGTGCTTCACCACATCTGCAAGTCCCCCCATAGATATCTATCACAACACCCCCTAACCACACCTGTAGAGGGGGGCTTCAGAGTTAGCTTTGTGCTGTACTTCATGTATCGGCAAAAATATAAATCCAACACATGCAATACACCACTGTGACTGCAAAGACTGAATCAACTATATCTGTGTCTCCACTGGGACCACTGTCAGGAGAACAGAACGTTAGGGAAGAATTCAACAATTTGAGCACTCATCAGAACCAGATTAAAGGGGAAATCTTCCAATAAGAGCATCTGCTTGGGTGGTTGCTGTATGCAGCCTCGGGCCAAAAGAAGCACCAAAGGTCTGTATGTAGCCTTCAGGCCACACAAGGAGCACCAAAGGTCTGTAAGTAGCCCTCGGGCCACACAGGAAGCTCCAAAGGTCTGCATGCAGCCTTAAAGGGGAAATCTTCCAATAAGAGCATCTGTTTGGGTGGTTGCTGTATGCAGGCCACATTTGAAGCACCAAAGGTCTATATGTATCCCTCAGGCCACACTAGAAGCACCAAAGGTCTGTATGTATCCCTCAGGCCACACTAGAAGCACCAAAGGTCTGTATGTAGCCCCTCGGGCCACACAAGAAGCACCAAAGATCTGCATGTAGCCTTCAGGCCATACAATGAGCACCAAAGGTCTGTAAGTAGCCCTCGGGCCACACAGGAAGCTCCAAAGGTCTGCATCCAGCCTTAAAAGGGGAAATCTTCCAATAAGAGCATCTGTTTGGGTGGTTTCTGTATGCAGGCCACATTTGAAGCACCAAAGGTCTATATGTATCCCTCAGGCCACACTAGAAGCACCAAAGGTCTGTATGTAGCCCCTCGGGCCACACAAGAAGCACCAAAGGTCTGTATGTAGCCCCTCGGGCCACACAAGAAGCACCAAAAGTCTGTATGTAGCCCCTCGGGCCACACAAGAAGCACCAAAGATCTGCATGTAGCCTTCAGGCCATACAATGAGCACCAAAGATCTGTATGCAGTCCTAGGGACACACAAGAAGCTCCAAAGGTCTGTATGCAGTCCTAGGGCCACACAAGAAGCTCCGAAGGTCTGCATGCAGCCTTCAGGCCACACAATGAGCACCAAAGGTCTGTATGCAGCCCTAGAGCCACACAAGAAGCTCCGAAGGTCTGCATGCAGCCTTCAGGCCACACAATGAGCACCAAAGGTCTGTATGCAGCCCTAGAGCCACACAAGAAGCTACGAAGGTCTGCATGCAGCCTTCAGGCCACACAATGAGCACCAAAGGTCTGTATGCAGCCCTAGAGCCACACAAGAAGCTCCGAAGGTCTGCATGCAGCCTTCAGGCCACACAATGAGCACCAAAGGTCTGTATGCAGCCCTAGAGCCACACAAGAAGCTACGAAGGTCTGCATGCAGCCTTCAGGCCACACAATGAGCACCAAAGGTCTGTATGTAGCCCTTGGCCCACACAATTAGCACCAACGGTATGCATGTAGCCCTTGGGTCACACAAGAAGCGCCAAAAGTCTATGCAGCCCTAATGCCACACAAAAAGGACCAAAGATCTGTATGCAGCCTTTAGGCCACACGATTAGCACCAAAGGTTTGTATGCAGTCCTTGTGCCACAGGTTGGATGCCACGGATATACAGTAGGTAGATTTTTCCATTGACCAGAGTCCATTTTCCTTTCCGGTTTTCAACCTTTCAGCCACTGCAGAGAGCAGTCCGGAATACAATGTCGTGCAATGACCATACATTAGGAATGATATATATCTACAACCACTTTATGCGACTTGTGCATTCCAAGTGATCATCAATAAGATAGTGGCTGATTGGCTCCCTGCCCTCTGCTTCATACAAGGAAGGATAGACAGCCGGGTTATATTGTGCATGGCCCCTGCTATCAAAACTGCTGAGCCTCAACATATGGGCAGCTATATGGCAGAGAATATAGTTTATAGCTTTTGCTCTGAGGTTTACAAGCAATCTTCTTGAAGTTTTAACGGTTGCTTTGGTAATTAATCCAGTCCTGAGAGTCATTGCTTTTTGGAGGAACTCAGTCCCCTTAGCCTGTGCTTTCTTTTATTATAAAAACCTTTAATCTTCCTTACAAGGTTACCTCGATCTACCATAAATAACCTCATTATGGCCACACAAAGAAAATGTAAGCTTTCTCATGTAAGTTTTTCTGTCTTTCAAATAGCAGTTTTATGGGCCGTTCAGGACTTCACAACTGGACAATGTGAAGCGGCACATCATTTTTCCTTAAAAGTTGAAGAAAGATATATATCTTGATGTTCATTTTTTTTTTTACTTCTACAACTCTGGCTACTGCAAAGGAAGCTAACTTATTTCAGACTTGGGGGAAGAAAAAAGAAAAAAAAAACTTTTTTTTTTCTTATACTTTTTTTTTATTTTTTATTTACTACTGAATTAGCAATCGCATTAGTTAGCGAGGTGCTTGTAGGGTGGGGAGAACAGTTGCAGCGTTCAATGCACGGTACAGTGTGTTTATAAGATTGACTGTCATAACATCTGTTCCTTTAGCAGTGCATTTATCTTTCCTTGTGTTTGGAGAAACCCTGATGACTTGCTATATAACTCTTTTCTCAGCTGCACTAAATCCATTTGCATATCTGTTGAAGCCTAGCAGGGTAGCTGTGCTTTGTTTGACAGAGCAAATAGTAAGTGTCACTTGATTTGACATGCAAAAAATAGTTGGAAGATTAGTCCTCACATAATACAAGATGTATTTTCTTTTTTTTTTTCTTTCTCTCTCTCTTGCGCTGCTCATCTGACTTGTTAATAACAAGGGTTTTGTCATTTCGAAGATTGCACCGGAGCGTGTAAGAGTTCTAAAGGTACTAATACAAAATAAATAAAAATCTGGGGGGGATAAGATCTCTGGACAGTGCTATTCATAACCAGGTCACGTTCCCGGGCTATTTTACTGCAAATCGAGTCAGCGGCAACAGTAGTTAAGGATGTAGGATTAAAGAAAACTTAAAGGGAGTCTATAGACCCTAAAACAGTTGTTCTATAAATATGGATGAGATCAGCTTCACGTAAATGATCTCATCAATCTGCCTTGTTTAAACCCATGATTCCGTGTATAACGTTTTATAAAACAATATGTGCCCGGGGCAGCAGGGGCTTTGCTAGGTCTACAAAAGATCTGGGGCTAGAGCCTATAGCAAAGAAGTAGAGTCATACGCTTGGGCGGTCATACACATATATTTAATATACATGTGTATGTGTGTGTATGTATATATATATATATATATATATATATATATATATATATATATTTATTTATTTATGGTCGTTACCCTCTGAACGAGAGTGATTTGGATCACATAAACACGCGACAAGACTTACAACATAAATAGACCTGAAGTGTGCCTTGGTGGTCTGGTCAGTATGCCAAGAAAAGGGGGCATACCCATGGTAAGTAATGGGTAGTTAATTGAAGAAGGTTATGCTGAGAAGTGCCCTGAAAAAGGGAAGGGTGGGAGGGTGTCGAATGCGATTGAATTAGCAGACTCACGGACATGAGGTGAGCTGGGAAGAGTCGGCCCAGTGACGTGTAGTACCGCACACTGAACTGACAAAGAGCATGTGTGAGTGGGCTGCTTAAATACCCTCCGGGCTCCTTCCATAAACTCAGGCCACCATACTGGCCTTCTTATATACAGTACAGACCAAAAGTTTGGGCACACCTTCTCATTCAAAGAGTTTTCTTTATTTTCATGACTATGAAAATTGTAGATTCACACTGAAGGCATCAGAACTATGAATGAACACATGTGGAATTATATATAACAAAAAAGTGTGAAACAACTGAAAATATATTTCATATTCTAGGTTCTTCAAAGTAGCCACCTTTTGCTTTGATTACTGCTTGGCACACTCTTGGCATTCTCTTGATGAGCTTCAAGAGGTAGTCACCTGGCGCAGCACCCCATCACTCTCCTTCTTGGTCAAACAGCCCTTACACAGCCTGGAGGTGTGTTTGGGGTCATTGACCTGTTGAAAAATAAATGATGGTCCAACTAAACGCAAACCGGATGGAATAACATGCCGCTGCAAGATGCTGTGGTAGCCATGCTGGTTCAGTATGCCTTCAATTTTGAATAAATCCCCAACAGTGTCACCAGCAAAGCACCCCCACACCATCACACCTCCTCCTCCTCCATGCTTCACGGTTGGAACCAGGCATGTAGAGTCCATCCGTTCACCTTTTCTGCGTCGCACAAAGACACAGGGGTTGGAACCAAAGATCTCAAGTTTGGACTCATCAGACCAAAGCACAGATTTCCACTGGTCTAATGTCCATTCCTTGTGTTCTTTAGCAGTGGTTTCCTAGCAGATATTCTACCATGAAGGCCTGATTCACACAGTCTCCTCTTACCAGTTCTAGAGATGTGTCTGCTGCAAAAGGTGGAAGAACCTAGAATATGAAATATATTTTCAGTTGTTTCACACTTTTTTGTTATGTATAATTCCACATGTGTTCATTCATAGTTTTGATGCCTTCAGTGTGAATCTACAATTTTCATAGTCATGAAAATAAAGAAAACTCTTTGAATGAGAAGGTGTGTCCAAACTTTTGGTCTGTACTGTATATATCATTAATTATCTGAGATGCAGATCCCCCCTTACATCAGGGTCCCCAGAGAGCCCCCCTTACATCAGACTCTCCTTTGAGCCCCTTCCCTACATCAGGGACACAGAGAGCCCCTTCCTTACATCAGTGTCCCCAGAGAGCCTCCCCATGCATCAGAGTCTACAGAGAGCCCCTTCCTTACATCAGTGTCCCCAGAGAGCCTCCCCATACACCAGAGTCTACAGAGAGCCCCTTCCTTACATCAGGGTACCCAGAGAGCCTCCCCATGCATCAGGGTCCCCAGAGAGCCTCCCCCTTACATCGGAATTCCCAGAGAGCCTCCCCATACATCAGGGTGCCCAGAGAGCCCCTTCCTTACATCAGGGTCCCCAGAGAACCTCCTCTGAAATCAGGGTCCCCAGAGAGCCTCCCCCTTACATCGGGATTCCCAGAGAGTCCCTTCCTTACATCAGGGTCCCCAGAGAGCCTCCCCCTTACATCAGGGTCCCCAGAGAGCCTCCCCTTACATCAGGGTCCCCAGAGAGCCTTACATCAGGGTCCCTAGAGAGTCTCCCCCCTTACATCAGGGTCCCAGGAGAGACTCCCCCTTACATCAGGGTCCCCAGAGAGCCTCCCTCTTCCATCAGGGTCCCCAGAGAACCTCCCTCTTCCATCAGGGTCCCCAGAGAGCCTAATCCTAACCCCTAACCCTAATATTAACCCTAATATTAACCCCTAATCTTAATATTAACCCCTAAACATAATATTAACACCTAATCCTAACTCCTAATCCTAAACCCTAACCTAACAAAAGAAAATAAATAAGTAAATAAATAATACAAAAATTAACCCCTAGCCCTAACCTTTAAACCCTAACCCTTAACACCTTACAAAAATAAGTAAAATAATAATAATAATAATAATAATAATAATAATAAAAATTAAAAAAAAAACAGAAAAACATAGTAACAAATGATGAAACATCATAACATGATATTTTACTCTATTGGCTTATTAAAAAACACCAAAGCTCAAACACGCTCTAAGCGCTGTACACAAATGCACGAAAACGTGCATACAAACGCTTAAAAAAACAATCAAAAACGCGATACTCATATGTGAAGGCAGCCTAAACGCTGAGCTTAAAGGAGAAGTACAGGTAAAGATTGTTTGACTGTACTTCTCCTGTGTATCACAGGAGTGCAGTCCGTTCTGCACTCCTGTGACCGGTTTTCAGCAGGCAGCGGGCTGAAGCCTGCTGTCGGCTGACGTCACAGAGCCTCTGGGCTTAGTGGGTCCAATGGGAGTGGTTTCATAATTATCAGCCCGCTGTGGCAGCTGCACAGCACTAATGAGGAAATCTGCTGGGCCTGCATCCCTTTAGATGTGCTCCTATTGGAAATATCTCACCAAAAATGAATTTTTTGTTGCAGAGGATGCCTGAAATCTGACTTGTATTTTAGGCAGACTTCTGGGAAAATTGGTGAGCCAATCACACAAGCAGGAAATGATGTAAGTGGGTCTAATAGGAGTGGTTTCTTAACTATCAGCCAGCTGTGGCAGCTGCACAGCACTAATGAAGAAATCTGCTGGGCCTGCATCTCTTTAGACGTGCTCCTATTGTAAGGTGACCAGATTTTTTAAATGAAATCCGGGGACATATTTTTTCTTTACTAGTAATGGCAACAATCAGCGACTCTCTGCCCGTCGCCGCCCGCCTCACAGCCTCTCAAGTCTTACTCTTCGGGCCCCGGCTACTACTGGATGGGGAGCGGAGGAAGATCACTCCGCCAGGGAAGGCAAGGAGATGGGCAGGTGGCTGGCAAGGATTTGAGCCAAGGCAGAAGAACATGCAAGCGAAGCTGAATGGGCATGCGCCCGAAACTGAAGAAATATTCCCTCCGCTTCGACCAGCACATGATCATCAGAAAGGGGCACAGATAATGGGAAAAATACAATCCCCCTATGCTAGTAGGGGGGGGGGGTGTAATTCTATTTTTTTTATTTTAATTCTTCACTGATTGTCTTTGAAATTGCCCCTGCCCCCTATTAAATCCAATCTGGGGACAAAACCAGGGACAGACTTGGTCCGGGGACAGTGTCCTCAATCAGGGGACTGTAACCTATGGTTACACAGGCGCAATTGCTTCTTGAATCCAGGCCACTACTGTATTTGCTAAAATCGTAACTCGGTTTGCGAGTGTTGTCCCGCAAAACGATTAGGATTCCGGCCAAAGCGGGTGCAACTCCGCGTTTGCCCTGATGTGGGGGGGCGCCGGAGCCGAATGGCGCCAATCGGCGGCGTTTGGAAAGGCCCCAATGATAGTTCGGCTGACCTTGGCAAACCTTGGAAAGGCTTGTGAACTAAGTCTTTCCTAGGTTTGCGGAGGTCAGCCGAAGTGTCCTCGGGCCTTTTCGTCCGTTTCCGAGGCTCTCCATCGCCCCCCCATCTGGTCGCATGCGGTATTGCATGCCATTGAAGTCAATGCGGAACACATTTAGGTGGATTCATAGAGAGTTAGGCCGGCGTATCAGTAGATACGCCGACCTAACTCGGAATCTGCACCGTCCTAAGTTTAAGTGTATTCTCAAACTGAGATACACTTAAACCTAGCTAAGATACGACAGCCTGCGCCGTCGTATCTCAGGGTGCAATATTTAGGCTGGCCACTAGGTGGCGCTTCCACTGAGTTCGGTGTAGAATATGGAAATGACTAGATACGCCTATTCACGAACGTACGTGCGCCCGTCGCAGTAAAGATACGCCGTTTACGTAAGAGATACGCCGCCTAAAGATAAACATGCCCCCTAGGTGGCGTAGCCAATGTTAAGTATGGCCGTCTTTCCCGCATCGAAATTTGAAAATTTTACGTCATTTGCGCAAGTCGTCCGTGAATAGGGCTGGAGGCAATTTACGTCCACGTCGAAACCAAAACGTCCTTGCGGCGTACTTTGCCGCAATGCACACTGGGATATGTACACAGACGGCGCATGCGCCGTTCGTAAAAAAACGTCAATCACGTCAGGTCACCCCCCATTAACATAAAACACGCCCCCTCAGCCTAATTTGAATTAGGTGCGCTTACACTGGCCACATGTACGCTACGCCGCCGTAAATTAGGAGGCAAGTACTTTGTGAATACAGGGGGTAATCCACAAAAGGGATACGCCGGCGTATCCCTGTTTCTATCTATGGAACTGATCCACAGAATCAGTTTACCATAGATAGGCAGAAGATCCGACATGTGTAATTGAATTACACTGTCGGATCTTAAGGATGCAATTCTAGGCCGGCCGCTAGGTGGCGAGGCCGTTGCGGCCGGCCTAGAATATGCAAATGAACACTTACGGCGATCCACGAACGTTCCGACGGGCCCGTCGCGCTAAATCTACGTCGTTTACGTCGAGTTACGCCGCGTAAAAATAGGGCTGAGTCCTATTTGACTAACCCCTATTAAGTATGGCTGTCGTTCCCGCGTCGAAATTTTCAACTCGACGTCAGTTGGGGTAAGACGTTCGTGAATGGCGCTGGACGCCATTTACGTTAACGTCTAAGCAAATGACGTTGGAGCGACGTCAGTTAGCGCAATGCACGTCGGGTAAGTTACCCGACGGAGCATGCGCAGTAAGTCCGGGAATCGCCCATTTGTATTAGGAACGCCTTGCGCCGGACGGAGTTAAGTTACACCGCCGCAAATTTCCAGGTAAGTGCTTTGTGGATCGGCACCTAACTTGGGAGATTTGCGGCAGTGTAACTTAACTCTGAAAAGTTAAGTTGCGCTCGGCGGCTGTGGATCTGGCCCACAGTATTTATCTATCTATCTAACTTACGGCGGCGTAGTGTAAATACGATACGCTACGCCGCCTTAAAGATGCAGCGCTCTTTATGAATCCAGCTAATTATTTTCGTTTCTATAGACTTCAATGGGGAAACTCGCTTTGATATGCAAGTACTTTGGATTACGAGCATTCTCCTGGAACGGATTATGCTCATAATCCGAGGTTCCACTGTACTGCTGTAATGTTGCAAAGAGCAGTGCGCAAAGTGTAATAACCCATATCGGCCAATCAGAATTGATCTTTCATTGCTCCGATGATGAAGAATTGCCGCATATCATACAAGTGTCTGCGGAAGATGGAAGTAACAACGCTCTAGCAGTGGATTATTTTCAGGATTTCAGTAGCTTTTATTTAATACTATTGGGCGGCCCGTTTTTGTTTTTAGACGTTATTTTTGGTAGTGAGAGAATAAACCCAGGCCTGACATAAATATGACAATGTGGATGTGTAGTCATGGTTTATCAGGCCTCCTCCGTCCAGCCTGCCTGGGTCCCAGCAGATTCTAATAATGTCCCCTCTTTTCAGCTCTCACATTCCATTCTACCTGATGTCATGACTACACATGGGTGATTACCCAATAATAAAGTTTAAATGGTGATTCATTATTGCAGCTAAGTGAATTACAGAGGCTCTTGTGAATGTACCATAAGGACATCTCGGTATAGAAAGCGGCCCTGATCTGAGTAATAGCCTGTGATCTCTTTTCATGAACAAGTCCGTTCCCAGAGAATTCATGCAGGCCGCTGCGTTTGATCACTTTACACTGTATAATCCTCAATATGCCTTCATGTCTAGCAGATTTCATCTTTTACTTAATCCATAAGACGCTCAGTCACATCCTTTGCAGTTATGGATCTTGTATTTGTGGCCCCGTATTTATCACTTCCCGAGAGCCGGCCTTCACATTCATCCGCACAGTACGAGGAGAAAGGCCACTTTGTGTCTTTTAATCTTCCATCCTGCTGTATTGTTTGTGTCACTGGGAATACACGGCGACCCCCCGCTACTTTCCATACATCTAAATATATATAGAGAGAGTTCAAAGCAGGAATACACACAAAATGCCATAATTACCGAATGTCTTCTATTTCCAGAAATGGTTCAGATTTCCAAAATGTGTCCCTGGAATGAATCCAGTTCTTCATGCGGAACAATTCTTTCCTCGTTTTTTTTTTTTTTTTTTCTATGTGCTGATGTTATGAAGGATTGTTCAAATAATTTTTGTATTTGTGAAGTCAATTGTACATGTGACCATAGAATAGGGTGCAGGGATGTATCTTGGCCTAGGCCGACAAGGCCTAGGCCTAGGGCGGCACTTTGCGGGAGGCGGCACGGGCACCAAAGCCGCCCCCCGCACGAAAAAAAAGACCCCTGATCCGTCCTTTTATTTAATCGGCTCCCTCGGCCGCTTTCCGGCTCCCTCATAAATTTAGCCCCTGGCGCGGCAGCCTGTAGCGTGGCACTTGCGCTAGCAACATACATGGGGCATACTTGGCCAGGGGGAGGGAGCGACTGACGCCCGCATTAAACGGCCGGTGATTGGCCAGACTGGGTGCATGTCATACCAGAGGCGGACATCAGTCCCTGCCCTCAAGGAGCTAACAATCTAAAGTCCCTAACTAGCATTCATACATACATACACATGGTAAGGGCAACAATTTAGACAGGAGCCAACTGGATTGATTGATGTAAGTATGGAGTGAATGGTGCGTGAGTGTGCTAATGTACAGAGAGTAAGAGGCGGAGCTCTAACAGGAAAAGGTGGAGCCTAAAGTGGAAGGGGTGTGGTTTACAGATGATAGGGAGTGTCTTAAACAGGAAGGGGTGGGTCATATTTAAATTAGGGGGCGCATGAGTTTAGTCAGGCCTAGGGCAGCACAAAACCTAAATACACCTCTGATAGGGTGACCAGACATCCCCGGACCAAGTCTGTCCCTGGTTTTGTCCCCAGATTGGATTTAATAGGGGGCAGGGGCAATTTCAAAGACAATCAGTGCAGAATTCAAATAAAAAAATTTGAATTACACACCCCCCGCTCTGCCGTGCCTACTAGCGTAGGGGGGTTGTATTTTTCCCATTATCTGTGCCCCTTTCTGATGATCATGTGCTGGTCAGAGCGGAGGGAATATTTCTTCAGTTTCGGGCGCATGCCCACTTCGCTTCGCTCGCATGTTCTTCTGCCTTGGCTCAAATCCTGGCCAGCCACCCGCCTATCTCCTTGTCTTCCCTGGTGGAGTGATCTTCCTCCTCTCCCTATCCAGTAGTAGCCGGAGCCCGAAGAGTGAGACTTGAGAGGCTGTGAGGCGAGCGGCGACGGGCAGAGAGTCGCTGATTAATGCCATTACTAGTAAAAAAAAAATATGTCCCCGGATTTCATTTTAAAAATCTGGTCACCTTACCATAGAAGTGCACCCCAAAGCTCAAACACATAGGCATGTGTGTACATATGTACTGACGGCGTCATTAGAGCACTGGACTGCGTAATTAGAGCACTGGATGGCATCATTAGAGCAGTGGACGCTGTAATTAGAGCAGAGATTGGTGTCAGTAGTTTTTTATTTGTATTATTTATTTTTTATAAATGTTTTTACTTTTTTTTTCAACTTTTTTTTAGGAGCCCTGGAGCCCCGTCAGGGGGCTTTAGTGAAATATCAAGGGTCTAAACCAGGGGTCTCCAAACTTTCTAAACAAAGGGCTGATTTACTGTCCTTCAGACATTAGGGGGACCGGATTGGCCAGTGGAAGTAGAAAATGCCCCATCGTCAGTGGGAGTTAAAAAAATACCCTTTGACAAAGTCACGTGAGCAGTGACGCAACGCGTCAGGGAAAGAGCCAGGGTGCCGTCACTTCCGGTCGCGGCCGAGACTGGAAATTTCAACATGTATAACGATGTTTGTTTTTATCCCCAACTGTAAGTTACTACGTTTTATATTAAATTATTTTGTGAAAATACTGCACCATGGAGCCCTCCTCTTCTTTTACACGTGAATGAGTTTAATTACTCTGTGATTGTGACTCAATGGGGAACGCCTTGGGAATCGATCGGCCAGTGTGGAAATATCATAGAGGCATATTTTTGAACATATATGAGGTGAGAGGCTGGGGCAGACTGTCTGCGCACACTGGATGATGGAAACTTACCAGGTGGTGGCACTTTACTTTGATAAACTTTGCTGCGCGACTGGATACGCTTAGATGGTTTCCCACTGTTGGTGTCAGTGAGAGGAATGGTGCCCCAACGCTGGTGTCAGTGAGAGGAATGGCTCCCCACTGCTGGTGTCAGCAGGAGGAATAGTGCCCCAAAGGCAGGATAAAGGCAAGCAAAGGGCCGCATTCGGCCCACAGGCCTTAGTTTGGAGACCACTGGATTAAGCCATGGGGATACTGCCCTCCTTAAAATAATACGACAGATGGATGAAGATGTACACATGCCGCAGTGGCAAGTTTTTCAGAAAATAACTATTTTAGTCAAGTACAGGCAATGCCTGTTGATCCTGCCAGAGATGCAGTGTGCATAATATCTCCTGTGAGCTGAACTGAAAGTTCAGTGTTATACCTCCTAATTCAATGGCAGCATACATATGGGTAGACTCCTAGGCTGCCATGGAGTTAATAAGGAAGGGAAAATTATAGTAAATATTTGATAACAATTTCCATCTTCCTGATTACCTCCATGGCAGCAAACAAATGGGCAGAGTCTATCCATTCATATGCTGCATGGATTTAATAAGGAAAATTAAGGTAAGTATTTGATTTTAATTTTCATAATCCTGATTACCTCCATGGCAGCAAAAAAAATGGGCGGAATCTACCCATTCGTATGCTGCCATGGATTTAATAAGGAAAGGAAAATTAAGGTAAGTATTTGATAACAATTTCCATATTCCTGATTAACTTCATGGCAGAATACAAATAGGCTTAGTCGTCCCATTCTTATGCTGCCATAGAGTTAATAAGGAAAGGAAAATGAAGGTAAGTATTAACAATTTCCATCCTCCTGGATAAATCCATTCCAGCATACATATGGGTAGAATCTACCTATTTGTATGCTGCCATAGAGTTAATAATTAAAGGAAAATTAAGGTAAGCATTTGAAAACAATTTTCATCTTCCTGGCTAAATCCATAGCAGCATACGTATGTGGTAGACTCCATCCATTCATTCATGTGCTTACATGGAGTTGATAAGGAAAGAAAGATTACGGTAAGTATTTGATAACAATTTCCATATTCCTGATTAACTCCATGGCAGAATACTAATAGGTAGAGTCTTCCCATTTGTATGCTGCCATGGAGTTAATTAGGAAAAGAAAATTAAGGTAAGCATTTGATAACGATTTCCATATTTCAAAAGTAACTTCATGGCAGAAAACAAATGGGCGGAGTCTACCCATTTGTATTCTGCCATGGAGTTAATAAGGAAAGGAAAATTAAGGTAAGTATTTAAAGCGGAGGTTCCATCAAAAATATAACTTTGCTTTATATTGTACCTTAGACATTTAAAAAAAAAAAAAGAAAAAACATTTTTTACTCACCTCGAAATGCCTGTTGCTATGCGGTCCCACAAAATCTGCCTTCCTATTCAACGAGGATCCTGACGTCAGCTCCCTCGGCTCCTCTCGTCGCTAATGCTCCTGGGAGATGAAGTCATATGATGCTGTGCGCCTCCCCAAGTGGTTGACGGCGCGGCGCTGATGCTGCCTTGAGCAGATTGGGGCAGGACGGGCAGTGCTTTCCTATTCGTCTATAGAGAAATCCAGGAAGTAATTGCTTGTGGGCTTCACAATGCCCACAAGCAAAATGACATCCATCAGAACAATGGAATATAAAGTGTTCTTTGCTAAGAAGTCTTTGGAACGGCGGCGCATTTAGACATAGTAAGTGACACTATGTATACAGCTAAAACGATAAATGAAAGGAAATACTTTAAAGTGGTTGTATAGTCAAAAATGTCACTTTCTATTTATAAGTCCATGTCATTATTTTAAAAAGTTTGCAAGTAGCCTTTTTTTTTTACCTGTATACTTCTTAACTTATTGCTGCATTCTCGAGTGGGGACGTGTACCGCGCATGCGCCGGATCCGGCAAGCTGAGTCTCAGGCCGGACAAATTCTTTGCTTATGTCAGGGCTGTGTCATTTCCTCATGCAGACGTCAGCCCCGACATCCTGCGATGCTTCGGCCCGATTCTCACCTAGAGCATGATGGTCATCACGTAACCTAGGCTTGCATATTGTGATCGCAGTGCACACGCGCGGGATTTATGAATCAGGAAGGAACTGTGGGCGGAAATTCTCACTGTGAAAGACGCGGAAGATCACATTAGAGATGGCGCAGGCTTACTACAGAAATGACATGTCACAAAATCGGTGATTAATACAGTAAGACTAGTAATGTGATATATTATATAGGGATCAATCGATGTAGAAATACAAGGTCTTTAAGAATATGTTAAGAGTTTGGATGTTTCCAGAGGGTTTACAACCGCTTTAAAAAAATGCAAAATGTAGTGGAAATCCCGCTTTAATAACAATTTCCACCCTCCTGGCTAATTCCATACCCACATACATATGGGTAAAATCTACCTATTTGTAAGCTGCCATGGAGTTAATAAGGTAAGTGAAATTAAGGTAAACATTTGATAACAATTTTCATCTTCCTGGCTATATCCATAGCAGCATACATATGGAGTAGACTCCACCCATTCGTATGCTTACATGGAGTTTATAAGGAAAGGAAAATTAAGTTAAGCATTTGTTAACAATTTCTATCTTCCTGATTAACTCCATGGCAGCTTACAAATGAGCAGAATGTGCCCATTTGTATGCTGCCATTGAGTTAATCAGGAAAAGAAAATTAAGGTAAGCATTCGATAACAATTTCCATATTCCTGATTAACTTCATGACAGAATACAAATGGGCAGAGTCTTCCTATATGTATGCTGCCATGGAGTTAATCAGGAAAAGAAAATTAAGGTAAGTATTTGATAACAATTTTCCTAATTCTTTATAAACTATCTTGCGTAAATTTAAAATATTTCCACTTCCATAAAATGGAGATGAAGACCTCTTTGTAGTCTAAATCGGAAATACAACCTGGGTGACACCTATATTTTATAATCTTCTCCCGGAGAGGCCCTTCTTCATTTTAGAGGAAGTCATTATAAATCTGACAATCATTATTAGGAAGTTCATGACCATCATCTTTTGACCCATTCACAGTAATAAATGGCAGAGGAGTAATAAGGGGTTGAGGTTCCAGTAGCATGAACTATGTACGAGCCTACTTAAAAATAAAATCCCGGGGGGGGGGGGTCATTTGATTTGGAGGATCATCCTTTATTTCAAAGAGGTCGGTGTCAACTAAGTATTTGCCTCACATAAAAATATAGAAGGTATAAAGGTGGCCATCGTTTCAAGATGTTTGAACTAGGAAAACCTTCCATTATGAACTTCTCAACTGGAATTCATTTCAGTCCATTAAGCTCCCAAACCAGACACCCATTTTTTTTTCTTTTAAAGTGTATTTATTAAATTAGTTTTTGTTCATCTACATACAGCTAAAATGTACAAAAAATAGATGACCACCAACTGGCTAAACAGAGCAGGAAAAAAGAAAAACAATAAATGTGTACCATGTATCATGTCGACACTAGATTATATTTGTGTCATGTTATTCCATATCTGTTTATACTGTCTCGCTGTATTTAATGCTGAAAATCACACTGCTGATAAGATGTTGATTAGTGCGCCTAACGCGTTTGACATGTAACCTCATATCTGTGCTCGTTCTTCTTGTTGAAATGGGAATTGCCACATTTAGCTTTTATAATATGTAAATGCATATATATGGGATATATTTATACTCTTTTTCCATGTTATTACACAAAGAGTCAGCCTTCTAAGGCACCAAGACAATAAAATGTAAAAAAAAAAAAATCAAATGTATTTATACATTTAAAAAAACAATGTAAAATACATTTAAAAACCTTTTCACCTAAAACACATAACAATCAATACATTCTCATTAATGCACAGAGCGGCAATAATTTTAAGTGTAGGATCCTCATTGTCATTTGGCTGTGTTTATTTTTATTTGGGGGGGGGGTGTGCTGTGACTACACTTCCCCTCCCCCTTTTCTCTCCTCTAGTATAGCATGTCTTGTCTCAATTGTCACCTAGCCTATCCACACTTAGTAGTTACCAAACCACCAAAGCAGAAACACGTGAGGATGTGATGCTCCATGTGAGAAAAGTTAAAGGATGTTTTGCAAATGACCAAAACTTAATGCTAGCAATACACGTCTTTGAATTTTGCCCAATTCTTGCTGAGTCGACCAAAATCCAAGCCGTGTCCACACCTCCAGGCTCAACAAAAAAAAGTAGTTAGGTGGAAAATAGTCAGCCAAACAGTTGCTGCATCCTGCCATATGCAGTGGCTATTCAATCAGACACAGATATCGCCGTTGGTTTGAATACAATAGCCGGTGTAACAAGTGCTTATTTAAGTTACTTTTGCCTTTCTCTCATCTGGAACCAGTCTGCCCATTCTACTCTGACCTCTGACATCAACAAGGCATTTTCCTCCACACAACTGCCGCTTATTGGGTATTTTCTCTATTTTGGACCATTCTCTGTAAACCCAAGAGATAGTTGTGCATGAAAATCTCAGTAAATCAATCGTTTTTGAAATACTCAGACCAGCCCGTCCGGCACCAACAACCATGCCACGTTCAAAGTCACTTAAATCCCCTTTCTTCCCCATTCTGGTGCTTGGGTTGAACTTCAGCAAGTCGTCAGCCAGGAGCGGGCACAAGCCAATAGGGTACAGAGCAGCCTGAGGTTGTGCAATAAAGCCTGAATTTTCTTTGTACAGAACAGCCAGAGTCCTAGCAGTCCTCAAGTTGTGTATTTCCTCAGTTCCAGAGTATCCCATGCTCTCCATCCCTATCCAAGCTACTGTTCCAAGAAAACCCCCCAAAAAAGAAACCCCTAGATTGATCTTTGAGCCAAAGGAAGAATGCTAAAAATTCAGTGTGCCTGCCTGATTAGGGGGCGGGGGGAATTGGGTGTGCTATAATAGATACAGCTAATTTTGTTTGAAAACCCTTAAACTGTCAAACAGACCTATTATTTGAATGGAATCCCAGACGTGTTAAACAGGTTTAATTACAATTTGTCACAGTCACCATCAGAATTATGCTTGTCATTTGTTGTTTTGACCCCACTAGCCATTAGAAAAGTTCCCGAAAACAAAAATTTCCCAACTAAGTTCTGCCGGCGTTCGGCCATTTTAAAACTTCCAGTAGCCCATTGATTGCAGAAATTACTAGAATTGGAAACATTGGCCCGGATTCAGAAAGGATTTACGACGGCGTATCTCCAGATACGCCGTCGTAAGTCCAAATCTGCGCCGTCGCATCTTTACGCCTATTCAGAAAGGCATTTACGTTAGTTTTTTTCCAAGATACGACTGACGTAAGTCTCTTACGCCGTTGTATCTTGGGTGCATATTTACGCTGGCCGCTAGGGGCGCTTCCGTAGATTTACGCATAGAATATGCAAATGAGGTAGATACGCCGATTCAGAAACGTACTTGCGCCCGTCGGATTTAGCTACGTCGTTTACGTAAGACGTCGGTCCGGCGTAACTTTACCCCTCATAAAGCAGGGGTAAGTCATGTTAAGGTATGGACGTCGGAAGCGTCGGAACAGCGTCGTATTTTACGTCGTTTGCGTAAGTCGTACGTGAATGGGGCTGGGCGTAAGTTACGTTCACGTCGACTAAGAATTGAGCCGACGTATCTTGGGGAGTATTTGCGACGTGACTCTGAGAATGCGCGTGCATGCGCCGTTCGATCGGCCCCTAATTTGCATGGGGTCACGGCTCATTTCAATACAACACCACTGCCTGGTTCATTTGAATTAGGCGGGCTTACGCCGGCCCATATACATATATATATATATATATATATATACATACATATAACTTTGGGCGCAAGTTCTTTCTGAATACGGGACTCGCCTCTCAAAGTTACTCCCGCATATAGTTACGCAATTGTATCTGAATCCGGGCCATTGACTGTGTGTATACCAACCCAACAGTATCATTTTGGAAAGTCTCGTGTGGAGATGATGGAAAATAGGGTCAAAAGTGGAATTCACATCTCTAAATTGTTATCTTGGAAGAAAAATATCATTGGGTTGAAATTGTTTATTTATTGAAAGTGACACCATAATAATATCTCCACAGTCCGTGTGGTCCTGATTGGTCCATTGGAGGTCATTTAAAGCCTAGGTGTTATTCCTGTTAGATAATACCGAGCTCCGGCATCAGGAATAAACCTTAGTGTTGATTTCAAAGCAAGAAGCCCTTCACAAACGGATCATAAATCCGGAGATGACAACATCACAGGGTGAGAAGTAAATTCATTTTACGGAGCTGTAAAGACATCTCAGAAAGAATGAAGTCTCAGGGAAGATTTACTGCTCCTTTAAAAGGGGCTCTGTGTCCTGTGTATGAAGAACACCATCGGTGATAACCCAGCCGGGAACTCTGGCCTTACTCCAGATGTATCATCATCACTGATGCCTCTCTAGATTGTTCTATATTCAAAAAGAATGCAGCTACAGGCATCATCTTAGTATGTTTATTCTTCAGTCAACAAAGCCCCCTTCCCCCTTCCGCTGCCCTCCCGGGCTCTCCTGTCCCATCAGGGAGCCCAGGAGCAAGGCCGGTGGTTCTGCTGGCTGACCATAGACATGACAGAGAACCGGAACATCCCAGACTCATCTTTATGGTCTAAGATACAGTAGTACCTTGGATTACAAGCATAATTCGTTCCAGAAGCATGCTTGTACTCGTATATCAAAGTGAGTTTCCCTAATGGAATCAATGGAAACTCAGATAATTCGTTCCAGTATCACTGCTAGTGTATGCAGTACAGCATGTGGCCAGAGGTAAGGGGGTTCTTGGAGTCTTCGAGTGTCTCTGGTGCCCCCCGCACCTCTGGCAAAATGCGGTACTACACACCCCAGAGGCTTGAAACCGGCTCATCTTGCGACACAACGCTCGCAAATTGAGTTAGGATTTAAAACCTAAAATTACGAAATGCTCGAAAAACCGCGTTACTCAAAATCCAAGGTTTTACTGTACTAGAAGCGATGAGTATTTTGTCCCTTCCGGTTTCGCTGGATGTAAACACGCCATTACTGGTTTGGGAAAGCATTGAATCAAACAAGATGAAAGCATGGCTCCACCCTGCCTTGTATCACTGGTTCAGGCTGGTGGTGGTGGTGTAATGGTAGGGGGGATATTTTCTTGGCACACTTCTGGCCCCTTAGTACCAATTGATCATCGTTTATACACCACGGCCTACCTGAGTATGGTTGCTGACCATGTCCATCCCTTTATGGCTACAGTGTCCCCATCATCTGATGGCTCCTTCCAGCAGGATAATGTCACCATGTCACAAAGCTCCAATCATCTCACCACTGGACAATGAGGTCCCTGTCCTCCAATGGCCTCCACACTCACCAGATCTCCTCCAATAGAGCACCTTTGGGGATGTGGTGGAAGGGGAAATCGGCATCATGGATGTGCAGGCGACAAATCTGCAGCAACTGTGTGATGCTATCATGTCACTATGGAGCAAAATCTCTGAGGAACGTTTCCAACACCTTGTAGAATCTATGTCATGAAGAATGAAGGCAAAAGGTGGTCCAACCCGCTACTAGCAAGGTGTACCTAATAAAGTGGCCAGCAAGTGTATATATGATTTTGGGTGGGTGGGGTTCTAGGGTGCTGAAACAACTCTAGTTTTTTGTACTAATCTAGTTATTTTATTATATATCAGTGGAAGGGATGACCTATAAATGTCTGCTTTTGCAGTGTGGATGAGTTCCTTCTTCTTATGACATAATAAGGGATCCTTGTAATCATTTCACACAGCGGGTGGATGGATCTCTGGTTCTCTCAGGGTTGAGGTTCTAGGTAGTGAGCCCTCTTTTTCCCCCCACCACTCTCGTCATGACAGGACTCATAAACGCATTTAATTGAAAGGAATTCCTTCCCAGAAGTCTTCAGTGAGTGGTTCCTTCCCGGCAGTGAGCAGGGCTGGGGGCTGGGGGGTAGGATCCAGTGCTGGAGATAAGGGATGGGAAAAGATTAGTCAGACAAGGTGGCTCTGTTTATTTATGGACTTACGTTTCAGTGAATTTTCATGTTTGAAACAGTTCATTCTTCAGGTGTGACTAGAATAGACTTAGTCACCCGGCTCCATGTATTCATACTCGGGCTTATAACTTATTGCAGAACATCAGAAGTCTACAAGAAGAAGAAGAAGTTCTGTAATCACGTGCTGCCCCAGGCTGGATTGTGACACCTTACATCCTTTTCATCTCGGATTTATCATATTTCATCCACAGAATACACACTTTATGTACACAGAGAATTGACAGAAACTTTATTCACATTTCCTGGCAGAGAATTGGAGTTTATTGGGTGTAAGAAATAGTTATTGTCAGCGGTTTAGTTCATTCAAACCAAAATAGCTGACATTTTACGTCATGGGTGGCCATGGACCACAAAACAAAAAGAGACCCTCTGGTGGGACTTTGTAGGGCAAGGGTGTCAAACTTAATTTCATCGTGGGCCATATCAACATTTGGGGCCTGATCCACAAAAACCGTGCATAACTTAACTTTTGACATTTAAGTTACACCGCCGTAAAATCTCTACCTAAGTGCCCGATCCACAAAGCACTTACCTAGAAATTTTGAGTGGTGTAACTTAAATCCATCCGGCGCAAGGCGTTCCTAATCTAATGGGGCGAGTCCCATTTAAATTAGGTGCGCTCCCGTGCCGGACGTACTGCGCATGCTCCCGACGTTATTTTCCCGACGTGCTTTGCGCGGTTTTACGTTACGCCGAGTTTTGTGAATCGCGCCGGGTAAAAAAAGTTGCGTCGGGGAAAAAAAAAAGATGCGGCGGGAAAAAAAAATGTAAAAAGAAATTTGACAGCGTCGCGGGAAAGAAGGGTCTACTTTTACATGGTGTACTAACTTTACACTTTGTAAAAGCAGCCCTAATTTTGCGACGGCAAACTAATACTTACGGAGAAAAAACGAAGCGTAAAAGCTTTGTGGATCTCCATAAGTGCTAATTTGCATACTCGACGCTGGATTTCGACGAGAAATGCCCCCAGCGGCGGCTGCGGTACTGCATCCTAAGATCCGACAGTGTAAGTCCCTTACACATGTCGGATCTTCTGCCTATCTATGAGAAACTGATTCTGTGGATCAGTTCCATAGATAGAAACAGGGATACGACGGCGTATCAGTAGATACGCCGGCGTATCCCTTTTGTGGATCAGGCCCTATGTTCTCAAAAGGGCCGGTTGTATTTGTAAGATTAGATGTCCAGCGCATCCCCTCCCCTTACATTAGATGTCAAGAGCCACTCCACAATCAGAAGTTGAGTCCCCAACAGGACTGCAGCTGCAGGAGAGGTGCAAGGGCCACATGAAATGGCCCGGAGGGCCGTATTCAGCCCGCGGGGCTTGTGTTTGACACCTATGTTGTAGGGCAAAGGGTGGCCATGGACAGGCTGGTCAGTAGTGAGGGGAAAATAAAACTGCCCACCTTTGCTGGAATAAACACACCAAGACATCCTAATCCAGCCCGAGTAACACTGAGCTCCGCCACATGCACAGTAAACGCTTCCTGCACATCTGGATCGAGGTCTGAAGGATGCATGTATCATAAAAAACGCCCAGTACCAGCGTTATGCCACGTACACACGATCGGAAATTCCGACAAGAAAACAGTGGATTTTTTTTCCCGAAGGAATTTTGGCTCAAACTTGTGTTGCATACACACGGTCACACAAAATTCCGACCGTCAAGAACGCGGTGACGTACAACACTACGACAGCTCAGAAAAATTAAGTTCAATGCCTCCGAGCATGCGTCGACTTGATTCCGAGCAAGCGTGGTTTTTGCTGCGTCGGAAATTTGCATACAGACGATCGGAATTTCCTACAAGAACTTTTCTTGTCGGAAAATTTGAGAACCAGCTCTCAAATTTTTCTTGACAAATTCAGAAAGAAAAAGTCAGACGGTCGAAATTTCAGACCAAAAGCTCACATCGAACTTTTCTTGTCGGAATTTCCTATCGTGTGTATGCGGCATTAGCGTCGTCACCAAAAATATTTTGACTAAGATAAATAATATTAAATAATAATATAAGCGGTACTCACTCAACAAACAAGCTATAAGTACAAGTACCAAATCTAAAGTGCAAAATGCATGTGAAATCCAACAAATGTAAATTCAATACAGAAACAATAATAATTATAAAGTACAAAAACTGTGCAAAAAAGAGTGGTAAACATCTCCTCCACCAACATCTGTGATCCACCGCAGGTGTGCCCCAGCCTCTATCAGAAGAACAGTGGATGGTGTCAGTAGGGCAGTGGATGGTATCAGAAGAACAGTGGATGGTGTCAGAAGAACAGTGGATGGTATCAGAAGAACGGTGGATGGTGTCAGAAGAACAGTGGATGGTATCAGAAGAACAGTGGATGCTGTCAGAAGGGCAGTGGATGGTATCAAAAGAACAGTGGATGGTGTCAGAAGAACAGTGGATGGTATCAGAAGAACAGTGGATGGTATCAGAAGAACAGTGGATGGTATCAGAAGAACAGTGGATGGTGTCAGAAGGGCAGTGGATGGTATCAGAAGGGCAGTGGATGGTATCAGAAGAACAGTGGATGGTGTCAGAAGGGCAGTGGATGGTATCAGAAGAACAGTGGATGGTGTCAGAAGGGCAGTGGATGGTATCAGAAGAACAGTGGATGGTGTCAGTAGGGCAGTGGATGGTATCAGAAGAACAGTGGATGCTGTCAGTAGGGCAGTGGTTGGTGCCAGCAGAGCAGTGGATGGTGTTAGTAATTCTTCATTCTTTTTATTAAACTTTTTTATTTCATTTTACAATATTATTTGTTTTAACAATATTTTTTATTAATCCTCAGTCATCATTTTCTATCTTCTTCTCCATGGCCAGGATCGCAGTGCCCCCATGGCGGGCTGTGCAGTAGATATGGTTGTGCTCTCCCACCTCTCTTTCTGCCTTCTGACCTTCTCCTGGTCTCCTGGATGCTGAAACCCCCCCGCTGCGCCCCTTCTAATTCCGCAGCTGGGGCACATGAACCCCAGCCCCCCCCCCACGTTTTGGCCCTGGTATCTTCTCCTCTCCCACCTGCATTAACCCCTTGAATCCCACACTACAGTGCCAAAACCACATGCATTGCACCCGGTTGCATGGTGCTTGCAGGGCACCTGCGGATATGTGGCAGGGGGTATATTTCCTGCAGTGGCCATGGCATGTGAACACTCCCCACTGCTTCTTCTGCATCTAAAGGGGACAGCGGTTTACCACGCCCCAACCTCCCATGTGAATGAGCCCTTACAGTATAAAGTGCATTGGGACCCTTCAGGGTAAGACCGTGCTATATCAAGATACCTCTCAACCCAACTCAACTCTTAAAGTGGTCTGTCAGGAAATCTTCCATTTTAATAAAATGTTCAACATGAACAGTCCTTATAAATATCTGAAACCCTGTTGTACTTGCTGGCTAACATTAGAGCAAAGGTTCAGGAATCACACCGTTGCATGTACGTTCTCATGCACTGACAAGGCATAGGATAAAACCAGAGGGGTGATGGGCCTTTATATCCAGTGTAGTCCTTGGCTTTGAATGACCACGTTGGTGAAAATTTTAAGAAACTTTTCTATCAGCGAACTCCTGAGTGATTTAGCTGTCACTTTCTGTGAGGAGTCCAACTGCATCAAAAGGACATTTACACATTGCTATTGATCCTCTACTGGCGAGGAGCCCACACAGCCCCATATTCCAGAAGAGACGAGATGACAACATTCCTAATGACATCAGTCCTTGACATCGCGGCTGTGTGATATGAATCCTCGCCACCGTGTCTGGACTACTCTACTGCTCTTTTGTAAAGTTTGCACATAGCTTGTGCACTTTTCTGCGGTTACTCTTAGCAAGGGCATAGCAAGAATTTATTTTAGGATGATGTTGGATAGTGCATCAACATGACTTCGTTGGTATTTTGTTGCCAAAAAAATACATGATGTATATTGGCAGGTCTGCAAGATTGCAAGGTTACAAAGTTACTAGTGTATTTAAAACTCAAGCTTTTTTATATGTTGAATGGAGTGGGAAATGTTTGAACTCCTATTAGATCTTTATTGCTGTCTGTGTTCTCACCGGGGAGATTCATCTTCTCTGTTTGTCCCGGTGACCATTGTCAGCGGTCAACTGTGTTCCGTGCAGAAGATACTCATATGCCCGTGGGAATGGACCCTAATTGTGTGTGTTTTTTTTTAAAAGTAAGTAGCTCAGTGAGCAAAATTAAGGGCCAGATTCTTGTAGATCGGCGTATCTTTACGCGGGCGTAACATATCCGATTTACGTTATGCCTCTGCAACTTAGACGGGCAAGTGCTGTATTCTCAAAGCACTTGCTCCGTAAGTTGCGGCGGCGTAGCGTAAATAGGCCGGCGTAAGCCCGCCAAATTCAAATTTGGAACAGGGGGGCATGCGCCGTCCGTGGAATATCCCAGTGTGCATTGCTCCAAAGTACGCCACAAGGACGTATTGGTTTCAACGTGAACGTAAATGACGTCCAGCCCCATTCACGGACGACTTACGCAAACAACGTAAAATATTCAAAATTCGACGCGGGAACGACGTCCATACTTAACATTGGTACGCCGCATGTACGCCACCATATAGCAGGGGTAACTTTACGCCGGTAAAAGCCTAACGTAAACGGCGTATCTGTACTGCGTCGGCCGGGTATACCTTCGTGAATTCGCGTATCTAGCTGATTTACATATTTCTAGGTGTAAATCAGCGTACACGCCCCTAGCGGCCAGCGTAAATATGCAGTTAAGATCCGACGGCGTAACAGACTTACGCCGGTCGGATCTAATAGAAATCTATGCGTAACTGATTCTAAGAATCAGGCGCATAGATACGACCGCCCAGACTCACGCCGTCGTATCTCTTTTGAGAATCTGGCCCTTTGTGTTTCCACTTTAGGAAATGCCGAAAAACGGCGCAGAATACTGTATGTAGCTAATGCTACAACCATATACACTCGCCTTCCACTTTATTACGTACACCTTGCTAGTGCTGGGTTGGACCCCCTTTTGCCTTCAGAACTGCGTTTATTCTTCATGGCATAGATTCAACAAGGTGTTGGAAACATTCCTCCTGAAATTATAGCATCACGCAGTTGCTACAGATTTGTCGGCTGCCCATCCATGATGCCAATCTTCTTCCACTGCATTCCAAAGGTGCTCTATTGGATGAGATGTGGTGAGTGTGGAGGCCATTGTCCAGTGGTGAGATGATTGGAGATTTGTGACATGGTGCATTATCCTGCTGGAAGGAGCCATCAGAAGATGGGGACACTGTAGTCATACAGACTATTTTGTATTTTGAATAAAATACGGGTTTATGAGATTTGCTAATCATTGCATTCTGTTATTATGTTGATTTTACACAGCACCCCAAAGCTTTGTGGAATTGAGGTTGTAGTTTGCTTGGGCCAGCTTGGCCAAAACAAAGGCCCAGATGCACAAAGCACTTACGCCGACGTATAACACGTTACGCCGACGTAAGTGCAAATGTGCGTCGGCGTATGTGTGCGGCAGACCCACAAACCAACATGCGCCTAAAAACAGGCTACACCCCGCCGACGTAGCTTGCACACGCCAGCGTAGGGTGGGCGCACATATGGGCTGGGCGCATGGTGCTGCTCCCATTGATTAGCCATTCAAACATGCAAATGAGGGAAATACGCAGATTCACGAACGCGCGTGTGCCCGGTGCATGCTACGCGAGATGCGCTTAAGTTGTACGTCCGGCGTAAAGTTATTCCCAATAAATGAGGTGCAACCCGGCAACAGACATGCACAGGTCTGCACCAGGGAACACAAGCCGGCGTATTGTGCGTTGGACGTGTGTCTGGCTGGGCGTACGTTATGTTCACGGTGTACGCAGTGATCCGGCGTAGCTTAGGCAGTTGTGCCGGCGTGGTTGTGAGCAGGCGCAGGGGGGTGCTGTGCATGCGTCCACGTCACGGTGCATGCGCAGTTCGTGATACGTACCTGTCTGGCGCTCGGCCCATCATTTGCATGGGGTCACGCCTCATTTGCATGGGTTCACGCCCACTTCTACCTACGCCGGCGTGCACCCTCGAAACCCACGCCATGCTGGCGCAGCGTTGGGAGCAATGGCTTGCTGAATGCAATGCTTGCCTCTCCGTGCTACGTTGGCGTAGCGTAATTGTGTTTGCTCTACGGCGGCGTAATGTGCGCCTTGCTCTCTGTGAATCTGGGCCAATCTCTTTAAACTCAAATAAAAGCTGGAATTCGACTTAAAGGATTGGTAAACTGCAATACTTTTGTTCTTGGGTTCAATAGAGCTTTAAATATTGGTTCATCCCGAAAATTTTTATGGCCGCTAACTGCTAGAAGCGTATACACATCTGAGGCTGAGAAAAGACTTGCGTGCGTCTCGTACTTTACAGACAAAGGCTTCCTCCTTTCAAAGAACATTTTAAAGTCTATCCAGGATGGTTCCCCACTGATGTTTATAGATGGGAGATTCAGCAATGGGCACCAGTGAAAATGCAGGAATTAATTTCTGCTACTTATAAAAACAGATTTCTTCGAGTCACAGTGTGCAGATTAAAGCAACCAGGAATGCGGTTTGTGTGCTGCAAATTGTTTCCCTATGATTAAACTATTCTATCCTTCAGGCAAACATCTCTTTACTGTTTGCTAATAAATGATCATGCAAATGATAAACCTCCCCACCTGAGGACTGGAACAAAATGCCAGTAATTATCACCTCGTGGAGCAGCAAGCATATGCCTTTTGGTTGTATTGTTATGATAAACTGCTCCATGGTGGGGCGCTTCGAGAAAGAAATAAGATCTTTAACCCCCGCGCTGCCAGATGAGCAGCATATGCTACATTCCTAACAAGAGAAAGTAGGTTTAGTTGGGTTTTGTGCAATTTTTACTCTGAGGATAACGTTCATCATAACGCTTTATGCACAGCATTATTATAAACGGCACATTGTAGATTCTCAAAGCATCTTAATATCTGGAGATATTGTATAGTCACTGATCTAGAAAGAAAAAGTTTGAGAAAAAAACACTGGAGGAGAAAATAATTACAAAGCAAATGATTCCCCCGCACTCAGTTTTGTCAGCCCCCACAGTCCCAGATAGCGAGCAATTGAGCTGCAAGTTTGAGAATGACTTGCTAAGCTATCGCTAGACTTTCCGGGCTTCACAAGTTCGTTGCACAATTGCAGCAAGTCCAGATCAACTTTCTTTGCAAACATTCTCCAAGTCTGCTGCAAGTTCTGGTTCAGTTATGTTGCGCAATAGTCATCCCACCACATGGGGTCACTGTGACTTGCAGAGCTCCTGCTGTAGACTCACCACTGCAACTTTGCTCTTTTCTAGAGACTTGCCACGCAAGTTTTGCGCCATAACTTTTGCGCAAACCAATCAATAAACGCTTATTGTGATTTTTTTTTTTCCAAAAATATGTAGAATACGTATTGGCCTAAACTGTGGAAAAAATAGGATTTTTTATGTATTTTTTGGGGGATATTTATTATAGTAAAATGTAAAAAAATTATATATTTTTTTTCAAAATGGTATCTTTTTTTTGTTCTTGTTTATAGCGCAAAAAATACAAACCGCAGCGGTGATAGAATACCACCAAAAGAAAGCTCTATTTGTGGGGGGAAAAAAAGGACGTCAATTTTGTTTGGGTGCAGCGTCGCACGACCAAGCAATTGTCAGTTAAAGCTACGCAGTGCCATATCGCAAACAATGGCCTGGTCTTTAAGGGGGCAAATCCTTCTGGGGCTGAAGTGGTTAATGCGTCATAGCACGTTTTATTATCACCGTACGTATATACTCGAGTATAAGCCAAGTTTTTCAGCATTTTTTTGTGCTGAAAATGCCCAGCTCGGCTTATACTCGAGTCAACTTTTTGCGCCTGATCTCCCGGATTTGGGGACCCGGTACCAGCAAACTTGGCACACATGTAGCACCACTCTTCCTCTATAATTGTGCAAAGTTTGTTGTCCAGGAGACCTACGGCCGGGGAGCACCGATTTTTCAAGTTTGGGCACGCCTTCCGTAGACTCCCATGTTAAATGGTAATTTCTCTGGTGACTTTGGAGACCTGTACCTGCTGGTCGTAGGTTCCCTGGACCCAGGACTTGGCACACATGTAGCCTAATTTCTCCTCTACAAGTGTGCAAAGTTTGTTGTCTGGGGGACCTACGTCTGGGGAGCACCAATTTTTCAACGCAGGGCACCCCTTCCATAGACTCCCATGTTAAACAGTAATTTCTCTGGTGAATTTTTAAGACCTGTACTGGCCGGTCGTAGGTTCCCTGGACCCGGGAACTTGGCACACATGTAGCCTCATTTCTCCTCTACAAGTGTGCAAAGTTTGTTGTCTGGGAGACCTAGGTCTGGGGAGCACCAATTTTTTCAAATCAGGGCACCCCTTCCATAGACTCCCATGTTAAACAGTAATTTCTCAGGTGACTTTGGGGACCTGTACCGGCCAGTCGTAGATCTCCTGGACGCGAAATTTGGCACACATGCAGCCCCATTTCTCCTCTACAAGTGTGCAAAGTTTGTTGTCCGGGAGACCTACGTCTGGGGAGCACCAATTTTTCAAATCAGGGCACCCCTTCCATAGACTCCCATGTTAAACGGTAATTTCTCTGGTGACTTTGGGGACCTGTACTGGCCGGTTGTAGGTCCCCTGGACCCGGAACTTGACCCACATGTAGCCCCACTCTTTCTCTACAATTGTGCAAAGTTTGTTGTCCGGGAGACCTACGGCCTGGGTGCACTGATCTTTCAAATCAGGGCACCCCTTCCATAGACTCCTATGTTAAACTGTAATTTCTCTGGTAACTTTGGGGACCTGTACAGGCCGGTCGTAGGTCCCCTGGATGCATAATTTTGCACACATATAGCCCCATTTCTCCTCTATAAGTGTGCAAAGTTTGTTGTCCAGGGAACCTACGGCTGGGGAGCACCGTTTTTTCAAAGCCGGGCACCCCTTCCATAGACTCCCATGTTAAACGTCAGTTGGGCACAGTGAGGCATGGGCACAGTGGGGCATGGACACAGTGAGGCATGGACACAGTCAGGCATGCACATGGACACAGTGAGGCATGGGCACAGTGAGGCATGGGCACAGTGAGGCATGGGCACAGTGAGACATGGGCACAGTGAGGCATGCACATGGACACAGTGAGGCATGCAGATGGACACCCTAGGCTTATACTCGAGTCAATACGTTTTCCCATTTTTTTGGTGGTAAAATTAGGTGCCTCGGCTTATATTCGGGTCGGCTTGTACTCGAATATATACGGTAGTTAATTCAGACTAGCGCGATTTTGTTTTAGTTTATTCGAACTCCTGCGGCGATTTTTTTTCCAACTGAGCTGTTATCACTAATATATCGTCTTTCCCAGGCATTGTATTTTCCGTGCTGTAAATAAGTAATGATATTAATTAGAAGTAGTGCTTTTGTACAACAAGAACGGCATCTAAAAATAACGGCCTCTTCTTGTAATGGCCCTTGTGTGTTAAGAATTCATCTGCTTGTAAAACATTCTTCATCACATCAGCCTCCCAGTTTAATCTTTAATGGAAAGTTTCTTTTACCACGGGTAGGACAACCATTTGCTACCTCTGAGTTAAGAAGAAGGGGGGGGGGGGGGGGGGAGAAAAAAACATCCACTCAATGTGAAGGATTTTATTATCACGTCGTAAATGAACAAATGGCATCTGTCAATACAAAGAAACATGGAAGGGGAATATGAAGGAAGTGGTCTGAAGACGCATATACAGCGTATAGAACTCATTCTCAGATTCCAAACTATTCTTTTCATAAGAAGAGATTTCATTCTACAGATACCTGTTCCCCCCCCCCTGGAAATAACGTCTTCGGCTGATTTTCTCCCCAAATTTCTGCGATGTGAAAGCCACTCTTGTGTTAACACTGAGCACACTAGGGTTTTCCTTGTTGGGTTATAAAATGTTTCACTGCCCTGGTAAATGGCTTTGGCGTTTATGACTTGCAGGAAATGTTTACAGTGGGTGCATTAGAGGAGAAAGCAGATTATTATTGCCATTGCATTTTTGTTGACATCGGCTGGATCTCTGTCAGGGGGTCTGGTGAGGAGGCTTTTAAAGGGTAAGAAATGGTATATTTCTCGCCAAATTTGTTTATTTTTATTTTTTTAATATAACAAAGATTGATGAATTATGTACATATATAGATGGTGGTACAATATTCAATTGGCAATAGAGGTAAACATATCGATTTAGGCTCCATGCACAATAGCTTTATAGCTGGATTCAGAGAGAGCGCCGCAACTTTAAGGCGGCGTAGCGTATCGTATTTACGCTACGCCGCCTTAAGTCAGAGAGGCAAGTACTGTATTCACAAAGTACTTGCCTCCTAACTTACGGTGGCGTAGCGTAAATGGAGCCGGTGTAAGCGCGCCTAATTCAAATTAGGATGAGGGGGGCGTGTTTTATGTTAATGGAGGGTGACATGCGCCGTCCGTGTACATATCCCAGTGTGCATTGCTCCAAAGTGCGCCGCAAGGACGTATTGGTTTTGTTGTGAACGTAAATTACGTCCAGCCCTATTCACGGACGACTTATGCAAACGACGTAAAATTTTTAAATTTTGAAGGGGGGAACGACGGCCATACTTAACATTGATTAGTCCAGCTATTTGATGGAATAACTTTACGCCTGAAAACGCCTTACGTAAACGGCGTATCTTTACTGCGACCGGCGCACGTACGTTCGTGAATAGGCGTATCTAGTCATTTACATATTCTATGCCAAACGCAACGGAAGCGCCACCTAGCGGCCAGCCTAAATATTGCACCCTAAGATACGACGGCGCAGGCTGTCGTATCTTAGCTAGGTTTAAGTGTATCTCAGTTTGAGAATACACTTAAACTTACGACGGCGCAGATTCAGAGTTACGTCGGCGTATCTACTGATACGCCGGCGTAACTCTCTCTGAATCTGGCTATTAATCAGCGTTTTTTTGAGTGTAGCTTTTTTTTTTTTACTTTTTTTTTTTTATGACTTTTTCTTTTTTTTTTTAATGGCAAAAAAAACGCTGGCGCCAACTTTTTGTAAAGCTTTTTTAAACGTTTTTGGGCGCTTTTCGGCGTTTTGCGTTTTTAGCGTTTTTTCCCTGCCGGAAAACGGCACTTTGAACGCAAATTTCAGGCGTTCAGAAAAAAGCCAATAAACTCCAAAGCTCATTAACACTAAAAAACGCCCAGGTGTGCATGGGCACATAGGCTAACATAGAGTTCAGTTTATGGGCTTTAAAAAAAAAAAGCCAAAACGCCAATAAACTGCAGTTTATCAGCTTCAGTGTGCATGGAACCTAACAGGATGAGTATATAAGAATGAAAAAAAAATAACAAGTAGAGCAACAAATAAACCAATAAAGTATTACATCGAAAGCATTATAAAATTCTATTCTATTGGTTCATTTTGCAAGAGCAGTAATAAGGAGATCAATCTAATAGGTATATATTAAAAACAGAAGAGATAATCTGTTTAACCACTGGTGTTGTTCCACCCTTAAAAAAATAAATAGTTTTACTCATCAGAAAGACCGGTTGCTATGCGGAACTTGCTAATCTGCCTCTTCTTCCACCGCAGCAGGTCTTCTTCCTCGTCCTCCTTGTGGTGTCTTCTGGGGAATGTCGCGCGCCGCCATCTGGAAACTGTGTGTATCCCAGAAAGCAGCTGCCCATTCACAAAGCGACACAAGCCTCGCGTATGCGCAGTAGGAAACGGGCAGTGAAGCCCTTACTGAGGATGGCGGATCTGGGACCCTCCACGATCGAGGGGTCGGCCTTGGGGGGGCTGACATTGCGGGCGCCTAGGACAGATAAATGTCCTTATTAAAAGTCGGTAGCTACAGTGTTTGTAGCTGCTGACTTTAAAAAAAAAAATTGTGGGTGGAATTCCCAACAAAACCCCCCCAAAAAAATACACCCTGCAAGAAATAGGCATAATGAGCTAGTATGCATGGCACGTCAGGGACGTCACGGTCGCATCGGCACGGTCCCTAAATTTACATATTTTTCCCCCACAAATAGAGCTTTCATCCCCCCAATGTGTTTTGTAGGCGGTGCTGGAAATGTGCAGACGGGCCGCCACTGATACCCATTGTAACTGCACTTGGATTTAATGTGCACCAACCCTTTACCATCTCGGTTGCTGTGGCCCCTCTAGTTGTTTAGTACCTGTGCACACAGAGGTGTTCCATGCATTCCCATGCAGGCAGCCTCACTCATTTAAATTGGGATGCAGCAGCTGCACAGATACAGCTGCTACTCCAAAATTGACAGCCAAGTGGGTGCATGGTCCTGAATGCACATTGTCTGCCTTCAGGGCCTTGCACCCGCACTCGTACGGCTGTTTATTTGGGAGCAGCAGCTGTATCTGTGAAGCCGCTGCATCTCAATTGAAATGAATGGCACTGTCTTTCACGAGAGTTCACGGGATACCTGTGCATCCCTATGTGGGTAATCGCAGGCCCTCGTATGGGCGAGCCCTATAGTATGCCCGTATGAATGAGGTCTTAGCCATCACAGCATTGTCTGCGCAGTAGGAAACGGGCAGTGAAGCCGCAAGGCTTCCCTGCCTGTTTCCCTTACTGAGGATGGCGGCGCTGGGACCCTCCACGATCGAGGGGTCGGCCTGGGGGGGGGGGGGGGGCTGACATCGCAGGCACCTAGGACAGGTAAGTGTCCTTATTAAAAGTCAGTAGCTACAGTGTTTGTAGCTGCTGACTTTTAAAAAAAAAAATCCGTCCGTCTCAGAAGTGTGAAAGGATACCTGTCATTTAAATTGGGATGCAGCAGCTGCACAGATACAGCTGCTACTCCCAAATTGACACCCAAGTGGGTGCAGGTGCACTGTCTGCCTTCAGGGGCCTTGCCCCAGCACTCGTACGGCTGTTTATTTGGGAGCAGCAGCTGTATCTGTGCAGCCGCTATATTCCAATTTAAATGAATGGCACTGCCTTTCACCAAAGTTCACGGGATACCTGTGCATCCCTATGTGGGTAATCGTGGCCCTCGTATGGGCGAGCCTTATAGTATGCCCGTATGAATGAGGCTTTAGCCATCACAGCATGTCTTCCATTACAGAAAAATTTGAACACACATTCGTATTATATTTTGTCCTGTTATGTTTATGTCTTCATAATAAATTCCTCCCGGCATCAAGGCAGAACTTAAAGAGGAGGTCCGGGGAAAAAAATAATTAAAAGCCAGCCGCTACACATACTGCAGCGGCTGGCTTTTAATAAATGGACACTTACCTGTCCTGCTGTCCCTCGATGTCGGCAGTAGGGTTCACGGCGTGAAGCCAAAGGGCTACACTGCCGCCACCATTTTGGGTAAGGGAACCTGGCAGTGTAGCCTCTCTCCTATTAGCCCGGCAGCTAGGGGAGGAGGGAGCCCTGCGGTGACATCACTGCCGCGTCACGACCGTGGCCACACTTCCGGAAGTGTGAAAGGATACCTGTCAAAGACAGGTATCCTGTCCCCCCTCCCCCCGAAATGTGCCAATTGTGGCACCAGAGGGGGGAGGAATCCGATGAGCTGAAGTTCCACTTTAGCCTGCATTCACACCTAGGCGACAAGTAACGCCGCATACGCGGCGTATTTTGCCGCGATACGTTTATCTTTTTTTTTTTTAACAAATAATTTCCATTGCTGTCTATGGCCGAACGCCAATGCGCCTGAAAAAAAGGGTCCGGGACTTGTTTTCAGGCGGCAGGCGTACAGCGTTTCGGCGTTCGGCGTGAGATGTGAACCATCTCATAGACAGCAATGGAAATTCGCCCCTCCAGCGTTTTGAGCGTCGGGCGTTTTGTCGCCAAGGTGTGAATGGAGCCTTAGAGTGAAGCTCTGCTTTAACATAGTAATGCTGCGTACAGACGGTCGTTTTATGCGATGTTAAAAAACAACGTTTTTAAAAACGTCAATTTCATTGACCGTGTGTGGGGGAAAACGTCGCTTTATGTCTTGTAAAAAACGACAAAAAAAAATTGAAGCATGCTTCAATTTTATGTGTTGTTTTTTAAAACGTCGTTTTTTACTTCACAGAAATTGACCGTGTGTAGCAAAAAACGACGTTTCAAACGACGTTTTTACACCCGCGCATGCCCAGAAGCTAGTTATGAAGCGAGCTTCAATGGAAAAACGTGGTGAACGTAACCTCGCTTTGCTAGAGCACTGTGAAAAAACGATGGTGTGTAGGCAACGTCGTTTTTGAAAATTGAAGTTTCAAAAACGTTGTTTTTTACTTCACAGAAAACGTAGTTTTTTTACATCGCATAAAACGATTGTCTGTATGCGGCATTACAGTATCTAAAATTTGGAACTTGATATATTAGGGGTTCATTGCCACATAAGGGTTTAACATTTTTTTGTTGATCCCCAAATAAAACATTTTACAAGTAAAGCTTGTTTTCTAGATAATTATCTTTTTGCAATAATAAGTGCTGCAAATATTATTGATTTAAAAATGTGCACAGTTAGTGGTCTGGGTCCCGTTAGTATAAGCCAAGTAGAAGTTATATAGTCCTAAATACATTTGTTCATAGTATATTTCCCATCTGTTGTGCAGTATTTTCCATTGGTGGGATTCTCTCCACTTTGACGCTGACCTTGAAGTAATAATGTCAGGGAAGGTGTCGCTTCTTACAGCTGAAGCCCTCTTCCAGCCCTGAAGGTAGTCGTTTACAACCTTCCCAAAGCAATGATAATTTCAGTTTAGAACAATGTCAGTGGCAGATACCGCTATTCATTCTCTCTCATGTATTTTGAATTAGATTGTTGACAGAGAAGCAAATGGGATCTTCATCAAGAGACACAATGGACTTCACATATAAAATATAGAAATATCTGGGAGTTCACCTCCCATATCTGTCTGGATGTCACACCACTTCCTCAAACTCAACTTGTCCAAAACCGAGCTCATAATGTTTCCTCACCCACATCCCTCTTCCCCTGATTTCTGCACAACCATCCACCCATCCCCACATGCCAGGATGCTAGGTGTTATCCTGGACTCTGAACTCTCCTTTTGGCCCCACATCCAATACCTTTCCAAAGCTTGCCGCCTCAACCTCCGCAACCTCTCCAAACTACGTCCCTTCCTAACCAATTAAACCACAAAGTTCCCGATACACTCCCTGGTCATCTCTCGCCTTGACTACTGCAACTCCCTCCTCATTGACTTACCTTTAAATAGACTATTCCCCCTTCAGTCTACCACGAATACTTCTACCAGACTCATCCACCTTACAAGCCGCTCTGTGTCTGCCACCCCACTCTGCCAATCCCTTTATTGGCTCCCAGTCACCCAAAGAATTAAATTCAAAATACTAACATTACCTTACAAAGCCATCCACAACTCTGCCCCCAGCTATATCACTAGCCTAGTCTCAAAATACCAACCTAATCGTCCTCTTCTTTCCTCCCAAGACCTCCAGCTCCCTCATCACATCCTCCCATATTCGCCTTCAGCCTCTCCCATCCTCTGGAATACCCTACCCCAATCTGTCAGACTATCTCCAAATCTATCTACTTTTAGGTGATCCATGAAAACTTTTATTTTCGGGGGAAGCCTACCCTGCCTCCACCTAACAACTGTTCTTTTATTTTCTTCATCAGCTCATCCCCCACAGTTATTACCCTTTCGTATCACTTGACCCTCCCTCCTAGATTGTAATCTCTAATGAGCAGGACCCTCTGATTCTTCCTGTATTGAATTGTATTGTAATTGTAATGTCTGCCCAAGTGTTGTAAAGCACTGTGCAAACTGTATAAATAATGATAATATTCCTTCTTCTAAAGCTGGCAAAGCACTGATAGTTGTTTTCTTCAGCCTTCAGAGGCTGTATCTCAATGGCTGCAGATGTTTTTTGGTCAACAATTTTCCACCTATCTCCTTTGATTTTTTCGAACAAAGGATCTTGGTGGAAGACAGCCAACAGGGCCATCCACTATGCAAATGTTGGCTGATTTCTCAGGAACAAGATTAAGTTCTTACAGCCTATGGCCAGTTTGGCTCAGAAATGTTGTTTCATGGGCAGAGTTTCAGGGGTCCAGCTTGCAAGGGTCTCAATGGTAACCTCATCCATGCTCCAGGGTGTCCATGAAGCCTCCCTGTTACAGATTAGGTTTTACATTGTGTTGCTGGGGAAAAGCACTTGCCATGTCACCCTGCGTAGGTAATTCAGTAAACTTAGGGCCCGGCTTGGGCCCTCTGAGTTTCCAGTTTCACCTACACAGGATGACTTAAGTAGATAAGTAGTTTTGTCTGTAAATAGAAACCCCCCCATCCATGCGTCTGGCCCCCTGATCTAAATGCAGGTGCCGGCCGTATGGATTCCAATGGGGCGGAGGGAGGGGTTTTGAAGCACGTGATTAGATCCAGAGACTCTAATAGACTTCAAGAATGGTTGAGCACTGAGCCCCGATTCCACCCAGATGTGTGACAATAGCGAATGAATATTCACTATCACCACACTGATCCTCCTCCCGGCTAATCAGGAAGCGGGTCTTGACCCATCACCCGATTGGCTGAAAGGACAGGCGATGCTATTGGACATCTAGGAGGGAGGAGCCGCATGGCGGAAGCCGAGGAGGAGAGGAGCCGCTGCCTGCAACCCGCCCACTGCCTGGTGCTGGAGCTGTGGAGAAGAGGACACAGGAGCCACTGCCCGCAACCCGCCCACTTCCCACCACCGAAGCCAAGGAGGAGAGAACACAGGAGCTGCTGCCCGCTGCCGAAAGCCAAGGAGGAGAGGACACAGAAGCCGCTGCCCGCCGCTGAAAGCTGAGGAGGATAGGACACAGGAGCCGCTGCCCGCTGCCGAAAGCCAAGGAGGAGAGGACACAGGAGCCACTGTCCGCCACCGAAGCCGAGGAGGACAAGACATAGGGGCCGCTGCCTGCAGGAGCTCACAACCCAGCCGCCACCTAGATGGGCTAAGTGTCAGGGAGGGGAACCGCTGATCCACCTACCAACCGGGGGGGCAGGGGGCGGTGTTTGTTTGCTGCCCCCCCTCCCACAAAAAAAAACACCAGCTGCCACTGCCGTGTCCTAATATGGTATTGAAGTTCTGGAGTGTTTGTCGTGCATGAGTAGCAAAAAAAAGTACCATTGCAGGCACAGTAGACACGCAGGGGTTTATTTACTAAAGTTAGAGAGTGCAAAATTAGTCACACTTCTGCAAAGAAAACCAATCAGCTTCTAACCTCAGCTTGTTTAATTAAGCTTTGACAATAAAACCTGGAAGCTGATTGGTTTCTATGCAGAAGTGTGACTGATTTCGCACTCTTTAGCTTTAGTACAGGCATACCCCACTTTTAAGTACACAATGGGACCAGAGCATGTATGTAAAACGAAAATGTACTTAAAGTGAAACAATGCCTTTTTTCACTTATAGGGTGTAGTGGGGGGGGGGTCAGGTAGTGTAGTGGGGGGTGTTAGGAGCTATAGTTAAGGTCTCAGGGGCTGTAGTGGGGGTTTCAGGGGCACACTGGAACAGGGCCGGCTATGCTCCCTGAGCTTCAGCTCCTTCTACTGCGGCTGCAAAATGTCTGTACAGTGCTTGTAAGGCACTTTACATACACTCACGGGTATGTCCTTACTCGCGAGTGTATGTAAAGTGAGTGTACTTAAAGCGGGGTATGCCTGTATAAAAAAAAACTCAGGGACAGCAATATTATATTAGTTCATAGACTGCAGTGCCCGGATCCAACGCTACCAAAGCCCTGTAGAATGGGTAACCCAAGTCCCTGAAAAGTCATACGCCAAAAAAATGATGATTGTTCTGAAACCAGTTCAGGTTTCCAAGATTTTCTTTTTTTTCCCCCAATTTAATTATTTTTATTTTATCAAACAGAGATATACAAACAAAAGTAAGCGCAAAGTACAAAGGACATAGTTGCCACTCATACAACTTAACATTGTAATGCATAAAACTGTCAAGGCCTAGTGTATACATTTAGGCCCGGATTCACAAAGCACTTACGCCGACGTATCTCGAGATACGCCGCGTAAGTGTAACTATGCGCCGTCGTATCTGTGCGCCGCGCCCACAAACTCAGATACGCCTAAAACTAGGCTTCCTACGACCGACGTAACTTGCCTATGCCGTCGTATCGTGGGCGCATATTTTTGCTGGGCGCATTTGCCGCTCCCATTGATTTTCTATGCACATATGCAAATGAGGGAGATACGCCGATTCACGAACGTACTTGCGCCCGGCGCAAATTATATATACGCGGTTTGCATAAGTCGTACGTCCGGCGTAAAGTTATTCCCCATATAGGAGGCGCAACTCATGCAAAGGTATGGACCAGGGAACACAAGCCGTCGTATCATTTGTCGTTTACGTTGTACGTGAATATGACGTAGGTTACGTTCACGTCGTAGGCAGTGATTCGACGTATCTTAGGGAGTAGTTCTGACGTGATTATGAGCATGTGTACTGGGATGCGGCTACGGGATGGCGCATGCACCATTCATTTTAAGTACTTGTATGGTGCTTGGCCCATCATTTGGATAGGGTCACGCCTCATTAGCATGGTTCACGCCCACTTCCACCTACGCTGGCTTACGCCGAGGAAACCCAGCGTATCTTTAAGAGCGAGTGGGAGCAAGTGCTTTGTGAATCCAGTGCTTGCCTCTGTGCGCTGCGTCGGCGTAGGGTATATTAGATATGCTATGCCGGCATAAATATGCGCCGATGTATGTGAATCCGGGCCTTAGTTCGGGCCTTGATGACCCAGACCAACCTACCCCAAATGGGTTCAAACTGTAGGACTGGTTTCCAAGATTTTCTGTTCTACTCCTTACCTAACCTCTACTATCTTCACATTTATGAAGGAACCTTCTCCCGAGTACCCTTCACCAGTCACGCCATCACAGACCTACCCACCCGTGACAAAGTCTGGCACTACCTCACACGTATATTACAAGCCTCGGTTATTTTTTTATTAGAAAATCTTAATGGATATATGCCAATAATTAAAGCGCTTGGTCTGGGCTTATATATGACAAGAAAGCTTCCTCATGTATCCTGTTTTTTTTATTGCCCTTTAAATGTAATTTTTTTCCACCAGTGTATCAGTAGTTATTTTACAGAAAATAACATAATTCACTTATATTTCCTGGGCATACAGCTTGACTGCCGAAACATGACACACCAGTCTGTGCAAACAACTATATATTACGCTGAGTCAATCTATACCACACATATCCTGCATGGCCCCATAAAATGTTCTGTTCAAAGAATTATCCCATTAAAATCATTTCTATAACTTCAAAGTTCAAATTTCATGAGATGATCTCACCAACTGTTTAATGAAACGATTGTGTAGGGTCTAAACCACAAGAAGAAAATAGTTTATGAAGGGGGGGTGGTGGGTATATGGACTAAGAAATTCGCACTTTGTGAATGTTAGTTACAGTAAATCCATTACTCATAGACCAGAATGTCTGAAAAAAAATATATAAATTGTAGTATGATTAAAGTGATGTATAAAGGACATAATTGTATTGATGTCATTTGTATGGTCCAGGTTTTAACAGGCCCTAGAATAGTTATGTTTTCCAGGAAACTCGTGTCCCTATATGCCCCATTGCTCACAATCATATGTAATCCAATGTTTATCCCAGGGGTACTTGGAGCCAACTAGATTTAAGTGGTGAGTCTCCAAAGACGTGTACAGAATTTACAACCTGGCGTCCTTATCGGGCGTGTTGAACTTTCTTAATGCATCCACAAGAAATCTTTAGATATCTCTAAATCAAAAACATCGGCGCCCAAGTGATCACGTCATCATCCAGTCCTCAAACTCTTACCCCACTTACATTTTTTTGCATGACTGACCCTACAGCTCAGGGTGTCATCAGGGCTGCTGTTAGAAATCACAGGGCCCCATACAGCCTACTGGATAGGGCCCCCCCCCCAGTTGAAAGTGACTGAGGACATTTATCAATCCCTTCCTCTACAACAGTGGTTGTCAGGTCACCCGTAGCCAGGTGACAAGTGCACCCCGTTGGGGTGAGGGATGCACCTCAGGGTAGTGAACCCTATAGCCGACTGCTGCTATCAGGGAGGAAGTGCGAACCCAAGATCACCCAGGGTGCGGAGTCTAAGACCCAGCTTTGTGTTCACCAGAGCCTCTAGTGGTGAGGATGGCCTTCGCCGCAGCTGGATCTAGGTCGCGACCCCTGGAATCCCCTAGGTCACACTCCGCAGGGAGAGAGGGGAAGCAGCAGGCAGAACAAAGGGTAGTGATGGGTAGGCCGAGGTCAGGGCAACAGGCAGACAAGGGTAACCAAGAGACAGGCAAAAGGTCAGGGGCACAGGCAAACAGGAGAAGTCAGGGACAAGCCAAAAACGGTACACAGAAAGACAATCGTGGCACAATGCAGACAGGAACTTAAGCAAGCAACACTGTTGAACAGCACTGAAGACCTGTAGTGCAACAGTTAATATAGACTTCCTGGGATGGCCTGGGTGGGGCCATACAGGAAGAGCAAGTGATAAAAAGGGAACCAGAACAGGGTCAGGCCTCTAATGAACAGATGGAAACAGGTAAGCTGCCAGACTATTGCATATCCATGACAGTGGTTCTCAACCATTCTAGTGCCGTGACCCCTTGATAAAAATTTCCCAAGTTGCGGGGACCCCTAACAGAAAAAAAAATCATAGCGTGGCAAGTTATTTGCTCCCCTAACACACGGACACTGAGTCCCTTCCACTCCACATTTTAGGATGTACCACTCTTTCTCTTTGTTTTCCTTCCTTTCCCTTTTATCTCTCTATCCTAATTTTTTGTTTGTTTTTCCCCATTTCTCTCTCTCCAGCTTTCTTTCTTGTTCTCTATTATATTCTTTCTCTCCCTTTTTCTTTGTTACTCCCCCTCTTTTCCTCTCCCTTCCATGTATTCTCTCTTTTTTGTTTCTTCTCTTACTCCTTGTTGGGGGGGGGGGGGGAAAGAGTAGCCGTGCTGGAGGGAGTTCTGATCAGCCAACTTAGGTGTTCTTGATCAAGATCATCTGCTGATCTGAGAACTGTAGTGTCTACGGCTCCATGATGTCTCGCAGGAGTGACCCCTATGCCAAAATCAGGAGATGGGGTCTCCTCCAGCCCCTCCCACTTCACATTCCTCATCAGTCAGCTGACCTCTAGTCTCCGCTCCCCATCCATGCCGTGAACTGAATGGGCAGCTGCGAAGAGGCTAAGTGGGCGGCCGCAGGCTCCAGGAACAGCCCTGCTGGGTGGCCGCGAAAAGGCTGAGAGAGCGGCACGGGCTTCAGGAACAGCCCGTGATTCGGTGACCCCTGGCAAATCATCATTCGACCCCCGAGGGGGTCCCGACCACCAGATTGCGAACCACTGCTCTACAACCTCAGCTGTACAGATGAATGAATAGGAAGCGCTCTGAGGCTTCCTGCTCATTCACAAAACTGAAGCATAGGAAGCACAGTTTACAATGCTTCAGTGGTGAATGGACACAGGTGTGATTGGTTACCGATCGCTCATTATGTAAATTAAGGAAAGGAAGATGCCAGTAAATGACATCATCAGCTGACGGCGGGAGAGGGTGGAAGCTGCCAGCACTGCGTGGGAAAGGGGCACATGGGAGCCTGGACAGCAGAAGGAAGGGGAGCATGTGCTCGAACCAACCCCTCTGCTGTGCAGCCGGGGGGACGGAAAGGAGGGGGAGCTGTAGCGCTGCAGTAGGAGCTAGAAGAAGATTGGTAATAAGAGGATCTGCAATAAGACAGTGCTCAGTAGGTGCCTGGGCCCCCCCTTTGAGCTAATGGGGCCCAGGCCCAGTACAGGAGGACTGGCTGTACGGCCTTATCAGTGGCCCTGGGTGTTATCATGACCATTTATGCTTCTATTTTGGAAAGAAAGGCACAGTGCGCACACTTGCATGTGGCCTAATGGGAAGGATACCTGGGGGAGGGCCTAGATAAAGAGGACTGGCGTCAAAACCACAGAGCATTGTTCCATTAATACCGCGGCTGTTGAATCTAATGATAAACTATTAATAAAAAAACACCTGAATGTGCCAATATGCATTTTCGTCTTGTGATTTGATTGACAGCAGCGGGAGTCAATTGCTGAAAGAAATCCATAAGAAGTCCTGTTTGCAGTTTGTGAGAAGCAATGTGGGGGACACAGCAAACATGTGGAAGAAGGTGCTCTGGTCAGATGAGACTAAAATTTTACTTTTTGGCCTAAAAGCAATCACTATCACTATAACCCGCCCCTCCTATTCAGCTGTACGGGGGCGCTTTACAGTGCGACCCTTACGACCCCTGTAGCTATGCCCCTGCTAATATACACTAACCAGATACTTTATTAGGTACACCTGTTCAATTGCTTGCTAATCAGCCAATCACATGACAGCAAATCAATGCATTTAGGCATATAGACGTTGTGAAGATGACTTGCTGAACTTCAAAATGAGTAACAGAATGGGGAAGAAAGGGGATTCAAGTGACTTTGAATGTGACATGATTGTTGGTGCCAGACAGGCTGGTCTTTTCAAAATCTGCTGATCTACTGGCATTTTCACGTACAACCATCTCTCAGGTTTATAGAGAATGTCCAAAAAAGAGAAAACATCCAGTGAGTGGCAGTTGTGTGGAGGAAAATGCCTTGTTGATGTCAGAGGTCAGAGATAGAAAGGCAAAAGTAACTCAAATAACCGCTCGTTATAACAAAGGTATGCAGAATACCATATCTGAATGCACGGCACATCGAACCTTGAAGCAGATGAGCTACAGCAGCTGAAGACCACACCGGGTGCCACTACTGTCAGCTTAGAACAGGAAACTGAGGCTACAATTCGCACAGGATCACCAAAATTGGACAATAGAAGATTGGAAAAACATTTCCTGGTCTGATAAGTCTGAGTTTCAGCTGCAACATTGAGATGGTGGGGTCAGAATTTGGCACATGGATCCATCCTGCCTTGTATCACCGGTTCAGGCTGGTGGTGGTGGTGTAATGGGTGGGGAGGGATATTTTCTTGGCACACTTTGGGCCCCTTAGTACCAACTGATCATCGTTTAAACACCACGGCCTACCTGAGTATTGTTGCTGACCATGTCCATCCCTTTATGACTACAGTGTCCCCATCTTCTGATGGCTCCTTCCAGCAGGATAATACACCATGTCACAAAGATCCAATCATCTCACCACTGGACAATGAGGTCCCTGTCCTCCAATGGCCTCCACACTCACCACATCTCATCCAATAGAGCACCTTTTGGATGTGGTGGAAGATTTGCATCATGGATGTGCAGCTGAGAAATCTGCAGCAACTGCGTAATGCTATCATGTCACTATGGAGAAAAATCTCTGAGGAACGTTTCAAACACCTTGTTGTATCTATGCCATGAAGAATGAAGGCAAATGGGGGTCCAACCCGCTACAAGAAAGGTGTACCTAATAAAGGGGGTCCAACCCGATGCTAGCAAGGTGTACCTTAATAATGTGGCCAGTGAGTGTAGGTCTCCTATTACATCTCATCGTGATACTAATCGCATCTACTGCTCCAGCCCTGAGGAAGGGGGAGGCTTTCCCCCTGAAACGCATTGACTGTAAAGCTCCTAACCAACCGACATTTCAATTAGATCTCTAAGTGATATGAACTGTGATACTGACTGCACCTCATTACCCACCCCTGAGAATGCTTTGATCGGGGAAAATTGATCTGTTTGCCTTTGCTGGTCATGAAGGGTTGTTTTCCTGGTCAGGGTGCAATTGGGCTCAGTAAGTTGACTACAGATTTTTTTTTTTCCTCTTCCTGTGGATCGATGTTACTGTAGATCGTGAGTGGCTGGATTTTTATAAGAGTCTCTTTTTCCCCCGTGAGACATGTAAAACGCCCTAGCTATGTGCTCCAGGAAGTCTTCCGATGCCGTCAAAGTCTGTGTTTTTATGTAGTGAAGCATTAGTAATATAACCTTCATTTTCACCTGCATTTATTTTTGAATTTCATTTTTATTTTTGTCAATACTGACATATGACCACGGATAATATATTACCTTCTTTTGTTCATCCTGTGCTCCTCTCATTTGTTCTTTCTAGTGAAAACATCAAGGCATAATTGAAAAGCCTAATGGATAAAAACTGAATCCTTTTGTAGTAATCACAATGCATGGTTTTTCGCTCGAGAATTACTTAAGCTGTCCGAACAAGACTGCATTTTTCTTTTCACAGGAAGATAATGAAAACCCTAAATGAAATGACAAGATTGCTTGGCCTAGGTGAAATTCTGGAGTTCAATTATTGTTGATATGAAATTATAGAAGTGAGACTGACAAACATTATGCCAGGACGACATTTCCCATCCTGTAAAGAGAAATGTAATTGTGATACATTGCCACGAATGGCAATTTAACTGTGGGTAATGGACAATCTGATAGTTAAATAGGGTGATTCAGAGGGGAGGCATAGATCAGAGTAGCACCGGATGGGAAGCAGTGGAAGGAAGAAACTTTTATACGACACAGGTTATATTTGTGACATTAAAGTGAGCCTGTCACCAACCGAGCAATTCAAACTGAGCATATGATGAAAAACAGAGGTTGCCTTCAGCTTTATGAAAACTGCTTGTCAAAAATATCTCTAGATCTAGAGCTCTAGACAACTCGAATTGTGTGCAATCTTGACCTTTCCTTGTTTGTAAATTTACTTTCTCTCTTTACATTAAAGAACCAATAGAAAGGCAACAGGGGTCAGACCAACTTCGACTTATACATGAGAAGTGCACATTTAATATAACATCATCTGCCTGTATATCTGAATCTACTGATCTGTAGCTTTCACTAAAGGTAACCTTTGCTTGAATTTCTTAGGATTGTGTAGTGTGGTATTGGGGTGACTATGTAAACGCATTTTCCAATGAGTTGCGCAAGTCCAAACTGTAATTTTAGCACATGGCAGCCCACTTTTATTGAACTAAGCTCAAAGTTCACGTAAACATCAGTTGCCCACACAGGGGTTCTTCCACATCAATAGGAAATGTCAGCTGAAAATGCTGAGCCTCCTGGCTTCCTTGTCAACAGCACCACTGCTCTTCTTACCAGGCCCTCTCACTGTGTTGCCTAACTCTCCTGGTTCACATGGCTCACTTAGCCTTTAGTCACAGGCTGCGCCATGCTGCATCACCCACTCCTGGCCTCTGGATAAGCGTTTTCCTAAGTCCCAAATAGGATTTGACTCTTGGGACAAGAACTCCTGTGGATGAGACCTCCCGCCTCTTGACCTTTGGCTTGGGCACCTCTGAACCCTGATTAAGACTTCCTGTTTCCAATATGGAAGCTGTCTCCAAACTTAGAGCCCTGAGCTATCCTCAATGCTGAGCCTCCTGGCTCCCTTGTCAACAGCACCGCTGCTGTTCTTACCAGTCCCTCTCACTGTGTTGCCCAGCTCTTTTGGTTCACTTAACTCACTTAGCCTTTAGTCACGGCACCCTGCTGGATGGCCCACTCCTGGCCTTTGGATAGGGGTTCTCCTGACTCCCCAATAGGACCTGACTCCTGGGACAAGACCTCCTGTCTCCTGCCTGCTGGTTGAGGCACCTCCGAACAATGGATGAGACCTCCTGTCTCTCGATTTCTGGCTTGGGCACCACTGACCTCTGGTTGAGACCTGTCTCCTAGGTGCTGGTTAGGGTACCTCCTACCAATGGCTGAGACCTCCTGTCTCTTGACTTCTGGCTTGGGCATCTCTGACGCTTGGTTGAGACCTCCTGTCTCCAATATGGAAGCTGTCTCCAAACTGGGAGCCCTGAGCTACCCTCTGGTTTGAGTATACATTATAATGACCCTGTACACTTGTGTACTCACACAGGCTGAAGGCAACCAGTAAAATCTGAACACAGGATTAAAGGTTCTGTCCCACCCAAGACACTTTGGAACCTTCAAGCTTCAGGCCCCAATCTGGGACTACAGAATCCAAAGAAAGACACAAAAATACAGCTTTCTCCTTTCAGAAGCGATAGTGTGGAACCTCTAATTAAACCTTATTGCGAATCCTGTATCATTTTCTTCTACTTTGTTAGAGTGGCAGGTCCTCATACTGTTAGGTAAAGCCATAACATGCCCTCTATAGTTTTTGATTCCACTTTCTGCCCTAAAGTTGCAACAGGAAGTCGAGGAAATCTCTACAGAGTGAGGGGGATTTCCTTCTTAGATAGTTGTCCCTGGAACAAGTGTCTCCATTGGAAAGCTTACTCTTATCTCTTTGTAAATTGTTGGTGTTCCCATCACTTTCTGTCTCGATGACAGTGTACACCAGTACAAATTGAGGGATAAGCAGTGATTCTCTGGCTCCACTGTTCCTCTGGGGAGCCCAGTACCTTGTTCCAACCGTGAGGGCGGGAAGAGATCAAGAAACATTTGTTCCCTGATCTCCTCTACGAAAAATGAAGCTGGAAGCATTTTGTTTATTTATTCCCTGGCTACTGTAGTGAAAATGTGTGCTTAATTAGCTCCAGTGTAGGGGAGGGTAGACATTGGGAGTCTAATAGATCCCTGATTTCTTCATTAAGAGAACTTGTCTTTGGCAGATGTGATTGAGAGTGGTTATATGCAGGCACCCTGTGGATGATATATTTATGGGTCCCTGTCTAATACCCCAGTCAACAACAGGTCCGTGAAAATGAATGTTTGCATCTCCTGAGTATTTATATTTAATGAAGAGAAAAAGGAGGAGGAATGGATTGGAGGGTGAGGGAAGTTCATTGACAAATGCTGTTGGCAACACTTATCTTGGGTGGAAACAGTAGTGTTTGAAATAGGATTTCTAACTTAGTGGTGCCTGCCAATATCTGCAGCAGCTTTCGGTGTTCCTGCTTCTCCATTTGTTTAGATACGGCATTCGTCATTTCGGATAATTCATAACTTTGGATAAATTCGTATTCGTTACGTTCACTAACAGCCAAATTTGAAAAGAAATTCCAATACTTATAATTTAATAGTTATTATTTCAGATTTTCAAGTTTTCGGGTTGTCAAATTTGAGATGACGAATTTTCGAATATTCAAATTTATGAATATTCAGGAAAAATTCGTTAAACGGGTTTTCGTTATTTAGAATTTCGAGTTTCTGAATTTCCAAATTTATGAATTTATGAATTTTTGAATGTTCTAATTTATGAATATTCGGAAAAATTTGTTAAGCGGGTTTTCGTTAATTCGAATTTCCGAATTTATGAACGTTCGAATTTACGAATATTCAAATTTGTGAAATTGTTTAAAAAACACATTCAGAACGGAACGAATTGCACATGTCTACTACACACTACCAGGAAGTGCTGAAGCTAGGCCCTATCATAATGGCACCGCATTGGGGCGGAGCGGAGGCACTAACAGCTGCTAAGGGAGTGTGCACCTTGGATTGCTTGCTCCTTTATTTATAACTGTAAGCAGCTTATTTTTAGCTATAACAAGCACTGCATACGTGCCCATTTTTTTTTTCTTTTTAACTATACTGATATAGTTTCAATGATCCGTAATGGAGAAAGTTGATCTATTATTAAAGACGGTAGAGAGTAGTAGTAAAGTTAGCTTCTGTTGTTTGTGTGCCTATCAGATATCCAATCTGTACAGGAGAAGCGAAGAGTTTTTCGGAAAGCTGCATAGCCGCTATTCATGGATTTAGACAAAGGCCGGGGGTTTATGATTACAGTGTTACCAGGCACATAATAATACTTTACTGTGTTCTCGTCTGATATATCCATTTATTAAAACCGTTGGCCTCTTTGTTTTCTCAGCGCCGACTGCCTCTTGCCAAAGGAAACGGAATTTCTGTGGTCAGATAATAGGAAAATCAATGCACGGCCACAGCATGGGTGAAAAGAGAAGCAGGCCCCGGGAAAAGTACTTTATATACAGCATTTTTTATTTTTGAATGATTCCCTTTGATTTGGTGAATGGATAAGCTTTAAGAGTCTTTATCTTTACTTGATTCCATTACCTGGCCCGTTATCCCCTTTCCAGCACCGGTGGCGGCAAAACTTCTTGTCGACTATTAATCACAAGCTGGTTCAGACTGTTTGAAAGTCGTTTGAAGGTCAGCATCTGCGCCTCCGGTATTGAACGCTGCGGCAGCAATAGGCACGGCTTTGTCTCTCGGGCCAGCGAAATGAATGACTATTTTCTTTGAGTTAGGATTACATTTTTTTTTTTTTTCTGAGGGTAGCCTGTAATTGGAACACCAAAACGAAAATCAATTTGTAGAAAAGAAAAATAAATAGAAATAAAGATAACACACAAGCTGGAAGAGGGAAGAAAGACGCCTATTAATTTGTTCTGTGTTTGTTTGTATTTCTTACTGTCGTATTACAGGGGAAAAGGGATATGGGTTACCAGGCTGGAATATCGCTGGAGATTGGAAAACGTTTTGTAATACTTCTGTTCCCTGAGCTTATATTGTCTGATCCTTCCAATAACAGTTGTGCTGGGTAATAAGCGCCTTCATATACATGGATTATAAAGGGGGCCGGGGTTTGGGGGATTTGACTTTAATTTCTTGTAGCCATTGGTTTGGCATATATTGGAAATCAATTAAAATGTGAGTGGCTGTATTCCGCTGGAGGAGATATGCACACACACACATGGGGCTGCTGTTAGAAACCATGGGGCCACCAGACAGATTACCTGTGTGTTTAGGATCATTGTCCCGTAGCCACTCCTTTGTTATCTTGACTGGCTACTTAGGGTCGTTGTCCTGTTGGAAGATGAACCTTCACCCCAGTCTGAGGTCCAGAGCGCTCTGGAGCAGGTTTTCATCAAGGATTTCTCTGTACATTGCTGCATTCATCTTTCCCTCGATCCTGACTAGTCTCCCAGTTCCTGCCGCTGAAAAACTTCCCCACAGCATGATGCTGCCACCACCATGCTTCACCGTAGGGATGGTATTGGCCAGGGGATGAGCGGTGCCTGGTTTCCTCCAGACATGACACTTGCCATTCAGGCCAAAGAGTTCAATCTTTGTTTCTTCAGACCAGAGAATTTTGTTTCTCATGATCTGAGAGTCCTTCAGGTGCCTTTTGGCAAACACCAGATGGGCTGTCATGTGCCTTTTACTGAAGAGTGGCTTCCATCTGGCAACTCTGCCATACAGGCCTGATTGGTGGAGTGCTGCAGAGATGGTTGTTTTTCTGGAAGGTTCTTGGGTTCTTGGTCACCTCCCTGACCATTGGGTTCTTGGTCACCTCCTTGATCATCGGGTTCTTGATCACCTCCTTGACCATCGGGTTCTTGATCACCTCCTTGACTATTGTGTTCTTGGTCACTTCCTTGACCATCGGGTTCTTGGTCACCTCCTTGACTAAGGCCCTTCTCCCCCCTGATCGCTCAGTTTGGCCGGGCGGCTCGCTCTAGGAAGAGTCCTGGTAGTTCCAAACTTCTTCCATTTACGGAAGATGGAGGCCACTGTGCTCATTGGGACCTTCCCCCCGATCTATGCCTTCATACAATCCTGTCTCTGAGGTCTACAGACAATTCCTTGGACTTCATGGCTTGGTTTGTGCTCTGACATGCACTGATAACTGTGGGACCTTATATAGACAGGTGTGTGCCTTTCCAAATCATGTCCAATCATCTGAATTCACCACAATCAAGTTGTAGAAACGTATCAAGGATGATTAGTGGAAACAGAATGTACCTGAGCTCAATTTTGAGTGTCATGGCAAAGGCTGTGAACACTTGTACATGGGAGTTTTTTTACTTTTAATAAATTTGCAAAGATTTCAAACAAACTTCTTTCGCGTTGTCATTATGGGGTATTGTTTGTAGAATTTTAAGGGAAAATAATGAATTTAATCCTTTTTGGGAATAAGGCTGCAACATAACAAAATGTGGAAAAAGTGAAGCGCTGTGAATACTTTCCGGATGCGCTGTGTTAATCTGTGTTAATCTCAATCCGGCATGTGAAGTGATATGTAACATGTATCACAATCAACATTTCCATGGGTAGGCATCCCTGATGCATGTATTTATGTTCATATGAGGGGTGGGAGGGTCTCAATTTTTTGTGGGGGGTGCTTGGGTGTAACTTGAATTTTTTACACTGTAAAAAAAATGTTTTCAGTAAACTGTACTTTTATCATATAGGAAACAAAAAGACCTCTATGTGATTACTTTTTTGGGGGTGACAGGTTCTCTTTAATGATAATTCATGGGTCTATTAAGCCGCGTACACCTGATCAGTCCATCCGATGAGAACGGTCTGAAGGACCGTTGTCATCGGTTAACCTATGAAGCTGACTGATGGTCCGTCGCGCCCACACACCATCGGTTAAAAAAAACGATCGCGTCAGAACGCGGTGACGTAAAACACAACGACGTGCTGAAAAAAATGAAGTTCAATGCTTCCAAGCATGCGTCGACTTGATTCTGAGCATGCTTGGATTTTTAACCTATGGTCGTGCCTACTAACGATCGGTTTTGACCTATCGGTTAGGAATCCATCGGTTAAATTTAAAGCAAGTTGGCTTGTTTTTAACTATGGTTAAATAACCTATGGGGCCCACACGATCTTCCAGGTCAGCAACAGGAAGGGGAGATCTCCCTCTCCCTTTCTCTGTGGAACCCGCCATGCCGGTCCTGGGTCTGCTAATGGGTGTTCGGTGCCTGGGAAATATGGCAGGGGTAGTGCGTGTGGCCGGGATGACCGGGACGTATGGCATAGGGCGGTGGCGGTAAAAGGAGTCAGATCAATTGTTAACGGCTTGATATTTATGACATCCATTTTTATCCAAGGGAGATTCCCAAAACTCGAGGAAAAATTATTTTGCATCTTTCCATAGCTGAGGTCCTTCATGCTTTTTATCTGTACCCTCTATAGTTCTTCGCCATGTTTTTTTTGTGAACTGGTATCCAAAACTGAGCTGCATGTTCCTTTTTCCTTACTGATGTTCTGTACGGAGGCAGATTACGGCCCTCTCTCTGGACTCTACACCTCTTTTCATACCGAGGAGGTGCTGTATTTTGCTTTCTTTGGAAACTGCATTGAATGCTATTATTTTAATCTTTGATCTACCGGAACACCCAGACACCCTTCTCAATTACTGACTCCCCTATCTGGGGCCTTTAGTAAAAAAAAAAAATGTGAGGGTGGAAGCCTGTATCTGCCACAGTCATGAAAACTCACTCCTCTTGTTGCAATAAAAAAAGCCTCCTTCTTCTGCATCATAATCAAAGATAAGAAAAAAATATTGCCAGAAAAGTGGGACCAATTTATTTTAAAATAAAATATTTTTTAAAAGAATAAAAAAAATAACATTTAATTGTATTTTTTTATAATTGTAATCTCTAACAAGCCGGGATCTCTGATTCCTCCTGTATTCAATTGCATTGTAATTATACTGTCTGCCCTAACCTTGTAAAGTGCTGCGCAAAATGTTGGCGCTATAATAATCCTATTTAATAATAATAATAATAATAACATTTTTATAAAATAGTTTTGGATCTCGTGCAGAAGTTTTAGAACTTCTGTCAGTTTTTTATTACTATAAGACCCCATGGGGGAATATTGTATATTCATTATCAGTTTGTTTTGGTACAGGATGCTGTTGAACATATTACCATAAAGGTTAGACAAATTTAAAAAAAAATATGAAAAACAATATATAATACATTCTAGTGTTGGGATTTTAAGCTTTTTTTTATTGCTGTCTAAGAGCCCACAGGGGGAATATATTCATTATCAGATAGTTTTGGTGACCATGGCACAGGACGCTATTGGAAATGTTACCATAAATGGTGGGACCAATTTTTATAAAATAAAATAAAATATTTAAAAATTATTTTTGGACTTAGTGCCAGAGTTTTAGAACTTCTGTCAGGTTTTTATTACTGTCTAAGAGCCCATGGGGGAATATATTCATTATCAGTTTGTTTTGGTGACCATGGTACAGGACACTGTTGGACATATTACCATAAAGGTGGGACCAATTTTTATAAAATAAAATATTTAAAAATACTATTTAAAAAAAAAATATTTGTGGATCTTGTGCAGGAGTTTTAAAACTTCTGTCAGGTTTACATTGCTGTCTAAGACCCCATGAGGGAATATATTCATTATCAGTTTGTTTTGGCCACCATGGTGCAGGACACTATTGGAAATATTACCAAAAAAGTGAGACAAATTTTTATAAGATAAAATAAAATGTATGTAATATAGTTTTGGATCTAGTGCAGGAGTGTTAGAACTTCTATGAGGTTTGTATTGCTGTCTATGACTCCACAGGGGAATATATTCATTATCAGTTTGTTTTGGTGACCATGGTACAGGACACTATTGGAGATATTACCTGACAGGTGAGACCAATTTTTATAAAATAAAATATTTAAAAATATTAGAAACAAATATATATATTTATGGATCTAGTGCAGGAGTTTTAGAACTGTATTGCTGTCTAAGACCCCACGGGGGAATATTTTCATTATCAGTTTGTTTTGGTGACCATGTTACAGTTACAGGACAATATTGGAAATATTACCAGACAAGTGAGACCATTTTTTGTAACATAAAATAACATTTAAAAAATATATATTTTTATAAAATCTAGAGCACAAGGTTTTGTTATTGCTGTCTTTGACCCCATAGGGATATACAGTGCGTTCAGAAAGTATTCAGACCCCCTTAAATTTTTCACTCTTTGTTATATTGCAGCCATTTGCTAAAATCATTAAGTTGATTTTTTTCCTCATTAATGTACACACAGCACCCAATATTGACAGAAAAACACAAAATTGTTGACATTTCTGCAGATTTATTAAAAAAGAAAAACTGAAATTTCACATGGCCCTAAGTATTGTGAAGGAGTATTCAGACCCTTTGATGTGACACTCATATTTAGCTCAGGTGCTGTCCATTTCTTCTGATCATCCTTGAGATGGTTCTACACCTGCATTTGAGTCCAGCTGTGTTTGATTCTACTGATTGGACTTGATTAGGAAAGCCACACACCTGTCTATAGAAGACCTTACAGCTCACAGTCCATGTCAGAGCAAATGAGAATCATGAGGTCAAATGAACTGCCTGAAGAGCTCAGAAAAAGAATTGTGGCAAGGCACAGATCTGGCCAAGGTTACAAAAAAAAATTCCTAAGAGCACAGTGGCCTCCATAATCCTTAAATAGAAGACTTTGGGACGACCAGAACCCTTCCTAGAGCTGGCCGTCCAGCCAATCTGAACTATTGGGGGAGAAGAGCCTTGGTGAGAGAGGTAAAGAAGAACCCAAAGATCACTGTGGCTGAACTCCAGAGATGCAGTCGGAAGATGGGAGAAAGTTGTAGAAGGTCAACCATCACTGCAGCCCTCCACCAGTCAGGGCTTTATGGCAGAGTGGCCTGACGGAAGCCTCTCCTCAGTGCAAGACACATGAAAGCCCGCATGGAGTTTGCTAAAAAAAACACCTGAAGGACTCCAATATGGTGAGAAATAAGATTCTCTGGTCTGATGAGACCAAGATAGAACTTGTTGGCCTTAATTCTAAGCGGTTTGTGTGGAGAAAACCAGGCACTGCTCATCACCTGTCCAATACAGTCCCAACAGTGAAGCATGGTGGTGGCAGCATCATGCTGTGGGGGTGTTTTTAAGCTACAGGGACAGGACGACTGGTTGCAATCGAGGGAAAGATGAATGCGGCCAAGTACAGGGATATCCTGAACGAAAACCTTCTCCAGAGTTCTCAGGATCATAGACTGGGCCAAAGGTTTACGTTCCAACAAGACAATGACCCTAAGCACACAGCTAAAATAATGAAGGAGTGGCTTCACAAAAACTCCGTGACTGTTCAGAGGCCTGACTTAAACCCAATTGAGCATCTCTGGAGAGACCTAAAAATGTCCGTCTACCAACGTTTACCATCCAACCTGACAGAACTGGAGAGGATCTGCAAGGAGGAATGGCAGAGGATCCCCAAATCCAGGTGTGAAAAACTTGTTGCATCTTTCCCAAAAAGACTCATGGCTGTATTAGATCAACAGGGGCTTCTACTAAATACTGAGCAAAGGCTCTGAATACTTAGGACCATGTGATATTTCAATTTTTCTTTTTTAATAAATCTGCAAAAATTTCAACAATTCTGTGTTTTTCTGTCAATACGGGGTGCTGTGTGTACATTAATGAGGAAAAAAATTAACTTATATTGCAGCCATTTGCTAAAATCATTTAACAAAGAGTGAAAAATTTAAGGTGGCCTGAATACTTTCTGTACCCACTGTATATTCATTATCAGTTTGCTTTTGGTGACCATGGTACATGACGCTATTGGAGATATTACCAGACAGGTGAGACCAGTTTTTATAAAATGTAATTAATAATAAAAATAAAAAATAAAATACAATTGAAATTACATTTTTTTGGATCTAGTGCAGGAATTTTAGAACTTCTATCAGGTTTTTGTTGCTGTCTATGTTTGTTTTGGTCACCATGGCACAGGACGCTATTGGAGATGTTACCAGACAGGTGAGACTAGTTTTTATTAAAAAAAATAATAATAATTATATAAAAAAAGTTTAGAATCTAGTGCAGGCGTTTTAGAGATATTACCCAACAGGTGAGACCAGTTTTTATAAAAATAAAATAAATAAATAAACAATTAGTATAAATTTGTTTTGGATCTAGTGCAAGAGTTATAGAACTTCTATCAGATTTGTATTACTGTCTAAATATGACCCCACAGGGGAATATATTTATTATCAGTTTGTTTTGGTGACAATGGTACAGGAGAGATTTCCCTCACTTATTGTTCCAGTGACATTGGTTCCAGCAGGTAGGAAGTGAAGGAAAATCAGGTAAATATAGAAAATTAGGCCTCGTACACACGATAGGTTAACCAGAGGACAACGGTCTGAAGGACCGTTTTCATCGGTCAAAACCGATCGTGTGTGGGCCCCATAGGTTATTTAACCATCGGTTAAAAAAAAGACAACTTGCTTTAAAATTAACCTATGGATTGGTAACCGATAGGTCAAAACCGATCGTTAGTAGGCACAACCATCGGTTAAAAATCCACGCATGCTCAGAATCAAGTCGACGCATGCTTGGAAGCATTGAACTTCGTTTTTTTCAGCACGTCGTTGTGTTTTTTAGGTCACCACGTTCTGACACGATCGGTTATTTAACCTATGGTGTGTAGGTGCGACGGACCATCAGTCAGCTTCATCGGATAACCTATGACAAGGGTCCTTCAGACCGTTGTCCTCTAGTTAACCTATTGTGTGTACGAGGCTTTAAAGTTTCTAACCTTCCCTTCTCTACCAGAAAAAAAACTTTAATTACTTTAAAAACTTCCTCAGCAAATAAACACGAAAAAAAAAAAAGAAGTTACCTTTTGATGATTCAACACAGGAGGAAGAGAGTCATTATCATTTAAACTCAGAAAAAAATAAATAAAAAAAAAGGGGAAAAATAAAAAGAACAAAACAACATTTTTTTTTAAAAAAAAACCTCCCTGCTCAGAACAGACCCAACTAAATAGTTGGGTCTGTTCTGAGCGGGGAGGTTTTTTTTTAAAACATTTTTTTTGTTTAGTACTTTTTATTTTTCCCTTTTTTTTATTTATTTGTGACTTTATTCCTCCTGTGACTTTAAATACCTAGACTTTCCATTTAAACCTCTTTTTCTTTTTGCAGTGTCTGGTGGCTCAGAGAGAATAGTTTACAATTCCTTGCAGCGGCCATCTAGAAATACCGATATTGATTACAAGTCCCTTCTGTGGTTCAATATACAATGAAAACATTGTAAGATACACAACTCTGTTTTCTTTACTGTCCCCCAGGGAAATATTGGAATATCTCTGGATTTAAGGACCGTGTGTTTGTATTTACATGGCTGCTGTCCAGGAATCTGCAGTATTTCCAGCAGCAGTCTGGAAAGATAACATATTGTGCCATTTAGGATGAGGAGGAGTGCTGTTGTAGAAAATATCACATTTTGGCATTTTTTTTAGCAAGAAAAATGTTTTAAACTTCAGGCAAGCAGCAAAATAAGACAGTTAAAAATACACATTTGAACCTTTCTTCAATATAACGCTATTGCCTAACTTGGACACTCTGTCAAAAGAGGCGTTTTATTCAAATATTCAGGCTTTTATGACCACAATCTCTGTCATGATAGCCGACTCAGACCGCAGAGGCTGTTAGCGCACTTTTATGCCTTGTCCTCCAGAGTCTCTCTGCCATTCGTGCAACCGCAGCAGCAACGGAGCAGTCAGCTGAGGATGATGAGTTTCACTGTTCCTTTTTGGATGAGTTTTTGCCTGAGGGGACTCAGTCGGTTGTCATATTTCCTAGACTGAAAGATACCATTTTGGTTCTTATAGATGCGGTCCATACATTTTTAAAACCGGAGAAACTTGTGCTTGAGACCACCTGTTACCAGTCTGTCAGTAACTTTCCAGTACATTCGTTACAAAAGCCTATTTTGCATGGGGATTGGAGTACATTGGAGTCCTCTCAAATTAATAATAATCAAAATGAATCAATAATAAAAAGTGCCTTGAATTTTTTTTTTTTTTTTTCATTTTGTCATATTACAACCAAAAATGTTAAATTTTGGTCTCATCTGCGGGCCAATCACTGAACTTTTTATGACCTGATCACTTCTGGGTGAAGAGCCTGTTCACCTGCATTCAGTAAATCATCAGCTAAGGTAATCTGCTTACCAACTGTCCACTCCGAGAATGTTACACATAATTACATAGTTGGTAAGGTTGAAAAAAGACACAAGTCCATTGAGTACAACCTGTATGTGTGTGCTTTTATGTCAATATTGCATTGTATATCCCTGTATGTTGTGGTCGTTTAGGTGCCTATCTAATAGTTTTTTTTAATTATCGATGCTCCCCGCTGAAACCACTGCTTGTGGAAGAGAATTCCACATCCTTATCGCTCTTACCGTAAAGAACTCTCTATGCAGTTTTCGGATAAATCGCTTTTCTTCTAATTTTAGTGAATGGCGTCTAGTCTTTTTAAAGGCCCTTTCGTGGAAAGGGTTTATCCCTATTGTGGGGTTACCGGTACGGTATATGTGTACATTGAAATTATATCCCCTCTTAAACGTCTCTTCTGCAGAGAGAATAAGTTCAGTGCTTGCAGTCTTTCCTCATAACTTTCATCAAAAAAAAGCTTTTATTGAGCAAAACAGGTCTTTCCTCATAACTAATATTCTCCAGACCCTTTATTAACTTTGTTGCACTTTTTTATACTCTCTCCATTTCCAGTACATCCTTCCTGAGGACTGGTGCCCAGAACTGGACGGCATACTCCAGGTGCGGCCGGACCAGAGTCTTGTAAAGCAGGAGAATTATCGTTTTATCTCTGGAGTTAATCCCCTTTTTAATGCATGCCAATATTCTGTTTGTTTTGCTTGCACAGGCTTGGCATTGCATGCCGTTGCAGGCATATCATCTACTAGGACCCCCCAGGTCCTTTTCCATCCTAGATTCCCCCAGAGGTTCTCCCCCCAGTGTATAGATTGCTTTCATATTTTTGCCACCCAAATGCAACCCAAATCTAATTTGCCATGTAGATGACCACCCTATTCATTTGTTCAGATCTTCTTGCAAGGTTTCCGCATCCTGCAGAGAAATTGCAGGATGCATCCTGCTTAGTTTAGTATCGTCTGCAAATACTGAGATTAAGCTGCCTATTGCAATCCTCCAGGTCATTTATGAATACATTTAATTGGATTGGTCCCAGGACAGAATGTGGGCAGCGAACAAGGCTGGAAGGTGGTGAAAGAGAGTTTTCTGCCTGGGTTATTCCACTATACTGTTTGCGGATCCTATCCCGTATATATATAGTAAAAACACATTTCCTCAAAGAAAGGATTTTAAGTGGACCTCAAACAGTGATGTATGAAAAAAGTTCCAATTTTATTGACATATACAAAAGGCTAATACATGATGAAACATCAAGCACAGAAGTGATTAAGATAAAAACAAACACATCAAATTGGGGATATATAAAAACCAGCTGAGAACAGAAGCCCAGAAGCTGTCAAACAACGGACCAGCCAACGCGTTTCAAAAAACACATGGTTTGAATCTTCTTCAGGGCCTGAACCGGGCTTAATATTTTCAGAGCTGTAGCTTGGATCCCCGCTGTAAACGTTTCACCGACCAATGGACAATAATTCAACCAAAGGTAGAACAAAGGGAGAGATGGTCCATCCACCGCACGGATTCACAAAGCACTTGCGCCAACGTATCTCGAGATACGCCGCGTAAGTGCAAATATGCGCCGTCGTATCTGTGCGCCGTGCCCACAAAACTAAGATACGCCTAAAACAGGCTTTATTCCACCGATGTAACTTGCCTATGTCGGCGGAGAGTGGGCGCATATTTACGCTGGACGCATGTGGCGCTCCCATTGATTTTCTAGTCAAATATGCAAATGAGGGAGATACGCCGATTCACCATCGTACTTGCGCCCGACGCAGGCTACGACTGGTGCGCGCAAGTTGTACGTCCGGCGTAAAGTTAAGCCCCATAAAGGAGGTGTAACTCAGCAGCATCCATGCAAAGGGCTGCACCAGGGAACACAAGCCTGCGTATTTTACGTAGTTTACGCTGGACGTGAATATGACTAGGCGTAAGTTGCATTCACGCAGTAGGCAGTGATCTGGCGTATCTTAGGCAGTTGTTCCGACGTACCGTTCGTTATACATATCTGGTGCTCGGCCCATCATTTGCATGGGGTCACGCCTCATTTCTATGGCTCACGCCCACTTCCACCTACGCCCCCTTACGCCTAGGAAACCCAGTGCAGTTTTGGGAGGAAGTGCTTTGTGAGTTTCACGCTTGCCTCTCTGCGCTGCGTCGGCGTAGCGTAAAGGAGATACGCTACGGCGGCATAAATGTGCTCCGCTGTCTGTGAATCCGGGCCATTATGCGTAGGTCAAGGCCTCATGAGCCAAATGGGCTCCCAGGCGTTAGAGTGAGTGTATTTAAATCCTACACCATTGAGTTGGCCTTGGAGGCTATATTTCCAGGAGCATATAAAGTCAAATGGCCCATGAGTATAACGCCTTCTGCTGCCGATGGAATCTGGCAGTCCTGGTCTGTCTGGTGTTTATCCAGAACATTAAGGTCTAGAGCAGTGGTCTACAAGCTTTTCAAACAAAGGGCCAGTTTATTGTCCTTCAGACTTTAGGAGGGCCGGATTGTGGCCAGCTGGGGCAGAAAATGACCCGGGTCCAGCACCAGTGAGAATAAATATGGCCTCAGGTTTGGTGGTCAGTAGGAGGAGGAGTAGGGAGAAATAGGGAGAATAGTATCCCATCATTGATATCAGTAGAAAAAATAGTGCCCCCTTGTAGGTTCCAGTGGGAGGAATAGTGCCTCATACCAGTTGGAGGAATAGTGCCTCATATCAGTTGGAGGAATAGTGCCCCAAGGGCCAGATAAAGACTAGCAAAGGGCCACAAGCTGGCCCTCGGGCTGCAGTTTGGAGACCCCTGGTCTACAGGAATGGATCTGTCCTCTAGTGGCAGTTCTGCTGTACTCTTGCTCCGGTTGGGAAGTAGCGTGGCTCCTATCGTCAGTCACCTGAAAGAGACTGGAAGGTGAAGCTTTGCCCGTGCTAGAATCCTTTTAACCTCTCCTGCCACAATGAGACTTCTGGTTACTCCCTGATTTTTTTTTAATGCAAGCTATAACTAAATTGTGAGGTCGGTATCAGAGGATTGGACTGTGCTTTCTGGCCCTTATTAAGTTGAACTTTGTCAGTTTTAACATTGAAATAGGCATCAGCTGGCCTCGGTTATCTAGAGAATGTTGACACGGCTTTCTGCACTCAATGATAAGAGGGTAACTTTCTACCATAAACAATTTATCACCTTCACTATAAAAACCACATCGTGTTTTACATTTCTCCATGTAATGCAGTAAAAGCTGATTCATCTGTCTCTGTACCTTTAGTAAATTTTTACTCTTAATCCCATAAATCTGCAGGCCTTGACCCCTCAGTGCATCATTCTGGGAAATTAGAGTCATGCCTGCTGATATGGTATGAAAACATTGTGCTGCCTGATAAGGACAGGCTGTGTGACCTCCTTAGAGCTTAATTAGTTAAATAAGCCAGTGTTATTACCAGTTCAGCATGCCGGGGCTCTGAAGGAGGAGATTGTATAGGTTGTACTTGTCTGAGATCCACAAAAACCTGCACAGATATCAAGCGTTCCCAAGCTCCGAGGTCCGCTCTCCGTGGTGCTGAAACCAAAGCAATCCTTGATTCGTACTGAAGTTATCCCAGGCTTGCAAAGTACTAGCATGAGGTTCTTAGTCTGACGCAGTGGGTTTAGTTGCATAATTACCTTTTTATTGACAACAGTCACTTTTTGTGCTACAGTTTTGTCTTTAAAAAACAAAATAGGGAACGTCGGGCCATTTTGAGCCCCTCTTTTTCACATTCCCTACATCTCTAGGACACGGCATGCAAACTATGGCCCGGATTCAGAAAGAAATGCCTATCTTTAGGCGGGCGTAGCGTATCTCATATACGCTACGCCGCCGTAACTTTGAGAGGCAAGTCCCTTATTCAGAAAGAACTTGCGCCCGAAGTTACAGCTGCGTAGCGTATATGGGCCGGCGTAAGCTTGCCTAATTCAAAATAGGCTGGTAGGGGGCGTGTTGTATGGTAATTAATCGTGACCCCACGTAATTGACACTCCTTGCGAACGGCGCATGCGCCGTCCGTGAAAGTATCCCAGTGCGCATGCTCCAAATCTTGCCGCAAATAGTCAATGCTTTAGACGTGAACGTAACTTACGCACAGCCCTATTCACGTACGACTTACGCAAACGACGTAAACGACGCAAAATTTGACGCTGTCCCGACGTCCATACTTAACATTGGCTACGCCTCATATAGCAGGGGTAACTTTACGCCGAAAAAAGCCTTACGTAAACAACGTGAATCAATGCGCCGGGCGCACGTACGTTTCTGAATCGGCGTATCTAGCTCATTTACATATTCTACGCGGAAATCAACGGAAGCGCCACCTAGCGGCCAGCGTAAATATGCACCCCAAGATACGGAGACTTACGCCGCTCGTGTCTAGGCAACAGTGAGGTGTATCTGATTCTATGAATCAGGCGCAGAGATGCGACGCCTCACACTCAGAGTTACGACGGCGTATCTGGAGATACGCCGTCGTAACTCCTTTCTGAATCCGGGCCTATATCTTTTGAAGTCACCTGTGGCCCCCCCTTTTTAATAATCCACATTCCCCCCCCCCAGGTCAGAACCCCCAGCAGTCTACCTGGTGAGTCAATAAAGGCCTCAATTTGATAGCGCACTTTATAGACTATAGAGGGATCAGACAGTCTTCCGACTTTCTAGACACTTTACAGATGCCCTCCATAGAAACGTTCCACTTGTGTCAAATAACTATGTTTTTACAGACAATAAAGCGGAATTTCACGCAAAAGCGTAAGTTCCACTTCTTTGTATCGAATCCTCCACGCTTCCACTGCCACATTTGCCACTTTTTTGGGAAGGGAAGGGTGGGTACTTGGTTTTGCACTGTGGCAATCTGAACCAGAAGTCCCCCCCCCTTTTCCCCCGCAGTCTTCTGGGACACCAGTACAGCTATGCTAGGGTTATTAGCAGCAACAGACACTAGGATCCCTCACTCAGATCTCTACTCACAGTGTCGGTGGATACTTGGATGCCTCCCTCCAACATCAGTCAGACAATCTCTCAGTGAGCCTTCCAAACCGAAAACTCAATACAATCTCTTGTTTAGCTGGAGACTCCTTTTTTTTCAGAACAGGCCCCCCAGCTTTGCCACAGCTGGGACCTTTGATCACAAGCAGGCTTTCAGCTGGGCTACCCAGAAGGGCATCAGCTTTTCAGGCTGGGAACTTCTCTTACTGGACAGGAACACGACTGCACCAGGTCCCAGCCTATTTATACACTCTGCAGCCACCTACTGGGTACACCAAGGATTGGCTAAGACCAATACATATTCAGGCTACTCACTTAACTTGCTCTACTCCAGTGGTTCTCAACCTGGGGGTTGGGACCCCCTCGGGGGTTGAATGACAATTTGCCAGGGGTGACCGAATCCTGGGATGTTCCTGAAGACCGCACCACTCTCCCAGCCTTTTCATGCCCGCCCAGCAGGGCTGTCCGTGGAGCCTATGGCCGCCCAGCTGGGCTGTTCCTGGAGCCTGCGGCCACCCACTCAGCCTCTTTGCAGCCGCCCATTCAGTTCACGGCATGGCTGGGGGGCAGAGACTAGAGGTCAGCTTACTGGTAAGGAATATGAAGTGGGAGGGGCGGGAGGAGACCCTATCTCCTGATTCCAGCATAAATGTCACTGCTATGAGACACCACAAAGTCGGAGACACCGTAAAGCCGGAGACACAGTGAGTAACACTTCCTGCGATTATAGATAGGCAAAATATAAAGCATGCACTGATATAGTATTTTGTACAACTGCACCTATATCCCTGTAAGGAGAAATATAGACAAATCCCCGTGTCCGGGGTATGGTATGGGATTTTGAAGGTGCATATTGGATTATTCAAATATTCTTATTGTATTTATTATAACTTTGTCCAACACAAGAATCATGAAAAATTGCATTTATACTGTTAAAACAGCTGATTTCATTCATAAATATACATTACATGTAGAAAAATTATTAAAAGGGAAAGGGGAGTAACAAAGTGCAAGTATTCCTTATATATCCCATGCTGGCAGTCCTACATGTTTCGCCTTAATTGAGGCTTCCTCAAGGGCCGCACGGATACAGAAAAAATCTACGATAAATACAGAACAAAATCATAAATATATACAACAGTGAGTGAGAGAACTCACTTCATAGAAAAACATGTATACATAGACACGTCTTGTTATTAAATCCATTTTGTATATTGATTACATAAAATAAAAAGAGAAGAAAGAAAAATATATAGGCCTAGATTCACGTAGGGCGGCGTAAGTGTGGGCGGGCGTAGCGTATCGTATTTACGCTACGCCGCCACAACTTAGAGAGGCAAGTGCTGTATTCACAAAGCACTTGCGTCCTAAGTTACAGGGGCGTAACGTAAATGTGCCGGCGTAAGTGTGCCTAATTCAAATTGTGAAGAGGTAGGCGTGTTTTATGTAAATAAAGCATGACCCCACGTAAATGACGTTTTGAACGAACGGCGCATGCGCCGTCCGTGGACGTATCCCAGTGCGCATGCGTCGGATAAAATGCCTAAGATACGTCGAACACTGCCTACGACGTGAACGTAACTTACGCACAGCCCTATTCGCGTACGACTTACGCAAACGACGTAAAAAGATACGCTTGTTCCGACGTCCATACATTGCATGGGCTGCGCCACCTAGAGACCTGCTTTATCTTTACGCCGGCGTATGTCTTACGTAAACGGCGTAACTAAATGCGACGGGCGCACGTAGGTTCGTGAATCGGCGTATCTAGCTCATTTTCATATTCGACGCAGAAATCAGCGGAAACGCCACCTAGCGGCCAGCGTAAATATGCACCCAAGATACGACGGCGTAGGAGACTTACGCCGCTCGTATCTTGGTTAAATTTAAGCGTATCTGGTTTCCAGAATACGCTTAAATATACGCTGCCGCAAATTCGGACTTACGACGGCGTATCTACTGATACGCCGTCGTAAATCTTTAAGAATCTGGCCCATATTGTCTCATAATAAGGGACCCAAAGCAGTACCTCCGAACACTCGGGAATCCTCCTATATAGCAAAAGTGCACCACGCCCCATGTGACAGGGTTCACTATTGTAACCGATCAAGACAATAGTGCGTCACACGTCTCCCATATATCAATGTCCAAAATAGGTCCTATCAGAAAAAAACATGGTTTAAGCTTCAATCAAATAAAGTTTCAACAAAATATTCCTAATACTCAGAAAAATGTGTATATATGTATATATTTGGGTCACCCCTAAATATACTATTAATACTCAAATTGGTCAAAGACCTGTGTAAAGAGTAAAAATGTATAAAACAAAAAAATCGCTGAAAAGCACTTACATGTATATATAGATGAAGCTAAAGACCTATGTGACTGGGGAGCCTAGATTGCACAGATGAAGTGCACACACGGAAATGTGTCACTATAAAAGCCGCAAAGATGTATCTAATCGTCAGCTTCTCAGCTGTAATATTAGAAAAACAGCAAAAAAGGAAGAAAGTATAAACCAAATTCACCAGTGACCACTCTGATAGACATACATTCAATAATTTCCCTATATACCTTGAGCACTCATCAGGCTTCTGAGCAAAGAAGTTTTCTTCCCACAGAAGTCCTTTATAGATAGAAATCTACAAATAATGAGGATATCTATAAGGAAGAGCACAGGAAGGATATAACCAGATAAGCATATATATAGGATGTAGTCAGCATAAGTGCAGGTAATTTTGCACCTGTTCTCTATTGATAGAATTTACCTCTAAGCGGCTGTGTATCTGGCTTTGCTCCCCCAGCTGGACTCGTACAGCTGACATATGCTATGCGAGTCCTTTTATATTCTGAGTGCGGTGGTGTGGCACATACGTGTGACGCAGCTGGCATCAATCATGTGTCTGCGGGCGCGGGGTAGCGACGTTGGTGGTGTAAATTCCCGTCCAGATCCGCCGCTCGCGCATGCGCAGAGCATGCGTGTGACATAGTGCAACGTCAGTGGAGGCGGTGAGTATCCAGCACCGCCCGCTTCATAGGAGCAGGCAGGCTAATGACACTCAGGATCATCAGAGTCGGACAATCACAGCACCCGCGCCTCCGCTAGGGTTTAGCATTGTAGTGAACATTACTGGTGATTGCCCCAACGCGCCCACAGTGGATCCCATTATTTGGTTGAGCATTGTTAATGGAGAGTAGGGTTGCCACCTCATCCCTTTAAAACAGAACACATAGTAATTACACAGGTTCTGGGGCTAATTTAATGCAGATAAGGCACCAAGTGAGTTTGATTACCACCTTAATCAGCCACAGAACCTGTGTAATTACTATGTGTTCTGTTTTAAAGGGATGAGGTGGCAACCCTAATGGAGAGGTGTAAATGCGATGGAGTGACTGTGCTAAAAAAATATGTCAGTCTATGACATATGGCCACATGTAACTGCGATAGTATGAGCAAGTGACACGGTACATCTCAGGTGGAACTAGAGATAATATCATACAGAGATGGTGAGGAGGAGGATCCCAAAGGTCAGATGGCTGTTTGATTATGTCCAATATATAAAACACTAAAAGTACAATTAACAAAATGCATACAATGGGCAAAATATTGCCATGTCTAAAGAAAAAAGAAAAAACAAAAGGAGAACTAAAAACTAGGGTTGTCCCGATACCGATACTAGTATCGGTATCGGGACCGATACCAAGCATTTCCCTGAGTACTTGTAAAATGCTCCGATACTTCACCCGATACCTGACTGTGCCTGTATCCTCCTCCAGTTCCCCCATCCGTGCTGCTCTCCCCCTCCGTGCTTTGTGTACCCCTCCGTGCCGCTGCTCTCCCCCTCCATGTTCCGTGTCCCCCCTCCGTGCCGCTGCTGTCCTCCTCCGTTCTGCTCTCCCCCTCCATGTTCCGTGTCCCCCCTCCGTGCCGCTGCTGTCCTCCTCCGTTCTGCTCTCCCCCTCCATGTTCTGTGTCCCCCCTCCGTGCCGCTGCTGTCCTCCTCCGTTCTGCTCTCCCCCTCCATGTTCCGTGTCCCCCCCCCTCCGTGCCGCTGCTGTCCTCCTCCGTTCTGCTCTCCCCCTCCATGTCCGTGTCCCCCCTCCGTGCCGCTGCTGTCCTCCTCCGTTCTGCTCTCCCCCTCCATGTTCCGTGTCCCCCCACCGTGCCGCTGCTGTCCTCCTCCGTTCTGCTCTCCCCCTCCATGTTCCGTGCAGATCCCGACTTTTCCTGTAAAACTTGAGCTTGGTCTTTGGCTTCTTGTGGTTCATCTAATGTGATTGGCAACCCCAAGTGGGTGGGTGGGACCAAGCCTACATTTCTTTTATGGGCCATTGAGGAACACAGGATTGTGGAATAGTCTGTGACATGTGGGTTATACTGCTGCCTACAAATGTCAGAGACTATTCTACAATCATGTGTCCCACAATGAACTCCCAAGAAAAAAAAAAGATTTTACAGTGAATTCAAAAGGAAACATACTTTCTTGATTGTCCATTGAGGGACACAGTATTGTAGAATAGTCTATGACATGTAGGTTGAAGTATAACCCACATGTCTTAGAGCAGATTTTCACATAACTTTCCGGTCTTTGAGAACCCCTGCTAAAAATGACCATACAGTGGAACCTCGGATTGCGAGTAACGCGGTTAACGAGCGTTTCGCAATACGAGCACTATATTTAAAAAAATCCTAACTCGGTTTGCGAGTGTTGTCTCGCAAAACGAGCAGGATTCAAGCCAAAGCGGTGTGCAATACCGCGTTTGGTCTGAGGTGGGGGGGTGCCAGAACCGAGCAGACTGATTCTGAGTCTCCCCCCACCTCTAGCCACATGCGGTATTGCATGCCATTGAATTCAATGCGGAACAAATTATTTTTGTTTCCATTGACTTCAATGGGGAAACTCGCTTTGATATGCAAGCACTTTGAATTACAAACATTCTCCTGGAACGGATTATGCTCGTAATCTGAGGTTCCACTGTATCTACAAGTCATGATATATTAGTGTGATGGTCAGTGGGAAGAATGCTCCTCATATTTGTGGTCATTGGGAACAATTACCCATTTATACATGGCTAAAAAGATCAATGGTGTCAGTGGGAACTTATTTGAGAGGAAGATATTTCTTATTGCCCAAGGAAACTTTAGCAACCCTGGTTTGGAACCCTGATCTCCTTCATGCTTTAGCAACCAGTTCTGGTCACTACCACTTGTGGTCATTGAGAAGAATTCTCCCCTTACAGATAGCTAAAAAGATCAATGGGTGTCAGTGAGAACTTATCTGAGAGTTAAAAGTTGCTCATTGCTTGAGAAACCTCTAGCAACCTCTTGAGGAACCCTGGTTGAGAAACCCTATCATAGACTATTCTACAATCCTGTGTCCCGCTAGAGCACATGTGACAAAACACAAGGCCCACAGACTGAATCAGGCCAGTAAGGTCATTTCACGTGGCCCTCACAGCTCTTCTGTAGCTGTGGCACCCCCTTCGTCTCTGCCCCCACCTTGTCTCAGCAGTCAGCAGCAGAGAGGAGGACAGAACTCCTACAGACAGGGTTGGACTGACAACTCATGGGCCCCCCGAGCAATAGAAAATTATGGGTGGCCACCATGCCAGGAGGCAGTGCAGAGGCAAGGCAGCTAAAATCTCAGGATTTTCACATCAAAAGCATGTCGGTTTCAGACATATCAGGGACAGATGTAAAAAAAAAACATACATACATCCCTGGTTTTATTGAGCCTGGCAACCCTGATGTGGCCCCCTAGTGGCATGGGGTCCTCGGGCAGTGCCAGAGAGTCCCAATGGTCTGTCCGCCCCTGCCTACAGATCTTGTACCTCTTTGTGCAACTGCGGCACCCCCTCGTCTCAGCATATAGTAGACTCTGGCAGCTGACTCCAGCCCTCCTCTGGTCCTTCTCCAGACTCCGCACTTTCTGCTTCCCAGCTCCCCCACCCAGGGGTGGACTGACAACTCATGGGGCCCCCGGGCAATGGAAGATTATGGGGCCCCCGGGCTTAAGATGGCCACCACGCCAGGAGGCATTGCATAGGCAGGGCAGCTAAAAACTCAGGATTTTCACATCAAAAGCATGTCAGTTTTGGACATATCAGGGACAGATGTAAAAAAAACACAGATTTTTACCTACTGTCCCTGGTTTTATTGAGCCTGACAACCCTGATGGGGCCCCCTAGTGGCATGGGGCCCTCGGGCAGTGCCCGAGAATCCCAATGGTCAGTCCGCCCCTGCCCCCACCCGCTTCTTTCTGGCAGCAAAAAAAAGGTAAGGGGGTGCACTGTGATGTAAGGGAGGGCAACTATAATGCTGATGTGGCCCAAGATAAAAAAAAAAAGGGTAGCCAGTCCGCTGACCTGGACCGTGGCAATCTCTGGTTCCAAGCCCCGGTATATCAGCACCAAGTGTCTGGGGCTTACAAATCCTCTCAGCTGAATGTTAAAACCGTCCCCCATTAGGGGGACATTTTGGAGCATTCTGATTGGTTAGTCCCATCGCATGGGCAGCACCGACCAATCAGCAGCCGCATAGCCTGTCCTCTCAGCTATGAAGACGCCACGTGGATGCATTGAGAATTTCTGAAACCCTGTGCTCCTGGCGCTGATATACCGAGCTTAGAACGAGAGATTTTTGCGGTCCAGGTCAGCGGGACCAGTGGGGGGGGGGGGGGGGGTGAGAAGGGGGACCGGTGTTTTCTGTAAAGGTGAAATTGCACGTTAAGTTTGACACGCCCTGATCTAGAGACTCCAAGATAAGGCTTATGTTTTGAGAAATCAGTTGGCGTATTACCTCAGCCGCCTATATCTCTACTGATTGTTTTAAAACGTGGAACGGAACCAGGTTTGTGGCAGGTTTTCTTTTAACCAATTGATGGTTAATAGTGTATTTCAAAGCAGATTTTTTTTTTTTACGTTCATTAAAGATACTTCCACTGCTATATAAGACCAAAACCAAAGCTTCCATCGCAAGAATTTGTAGTTTAGATGAAATCTCAACTGACAGGCTTGTGGTTTTACTCTGAAGTGTGGAAATAAACACATACTCCACCTGCACAAGGTGTAGTAAAATAATAGCGCTGGAGGTAAAAAATAAGAAATAGTATGAACAAGTTGTGTAAAGAGTGATGATAAAGCAAGCCACTCTACCACTAGAAGTCTGACTGCGAGTCTACATCCGGAAAGTATTCGCAGTGCTTCACTTTTTCCCACAAATAGAGCTTTCTTTTGGTGGTATTTCATCACCTCAGCAGTTTTTAATTTGTTCGCTATAAACAAAAACAAAAAGACAATTTTGAACAATATTTTTACCTTTCTGCTATAAAACACATCCACTAAAAAAAAATATGTAAAAATCTAATTTCTTCATCAATTTAGGCCAATATGTATTCTGCTACATTTCTGGTAAAAAAAAAATCCCACTAAGCGTATATTGATTGGTTTGCACAAAAGTTACAGCGTCTACACCTATGGGATATCTTAATATTTTTTATTATTATTATTATTATTATTATTATTACAGTGATCAGTGCTAAATATATGAGCAGGGGGGGTTTCAGTGTTGGGCCAGATGAGAAGGGGGTTACAATGGTGGGACAGATGAGAAGGGGAGTACAGCTGTGGATAGATGTGAAAAGAGGTGTATTAGTGGGACAGATGAGCAGGGGGTTACAGTATAGGGCAGAAGAGCATCTGGGGGAACAGAGGTGGGGCAGAAGAGAAAGGAGGTACATTGGTGGGACAGATAAGCAGGGGGAAAAGAGGTGGGACAGAAGAACAGGGTGGTATAGAGGTGAGACAGATGTGCAGGAGGTAGTGTTGGGGCAGATGAGCAGATGGGTTCAGTGTTAGGACAGATGAGAAGATGGTTCAGCGGTGAGACAGAAGAGCACTGGGGATACAGCGGTGGAGCACGGGGGGTACAGTAGTGGGACAGATGAGCAGGGGGGGGTTACAGAGGTGGGACAGAAGAGCCGGGAGGTACAGTGGTGGGGCAGATGTGCAGGGGGAGTACAGAGGTGGGACAGATGTGCAGGGGGTAAAGAGGTGAGACAGATGTGCAGGAGGTACATTGGTGTGGTAGATGAGAAAGGGGGTTACCGTAGTGGGGCAGATGAGCAGATGGATTCAGTGTTAGGACAGATGAGATGGTGGTTCAGCGGTGAGGGGTTATGGCAGTGGAGCAGATGTGCAGGGTGGTACAGAGGTGGGGCAGATGTGCAGAGTGGTACAGTATTGGGGCAGATGTGCAGAGTGGTACAGTGGTGGGGCAGATGTGCAGGGCAGTACAGTGGTGCGGCAGATGTGCAGGGTGGTACAGTGGGGGGGCAGATGTGCAGGGTGATACAGTGGTGGGGTAGATGTGCAGGGTGATACAGTGGTGGAGCAGATGTGCAGGGTGGTACAGTGGTGGGGCAGATGTGCAGGGTGATACAGTGGTGGGGTAGATGTGCAGGGTGGTACAGTGGTGGAGCAGATGTGCAGGGTGGTACAGTGGTGGGGCAGATGTGCAGGTTGGTACAGTGGTGGGGCAGATGTGCAGGTTTGTACAGTGGTGGGGCAGATGTGCAGGGTGGCACAGAGGTGGGGCAGATGTGCAGGGTGGTAGAGTGGTGGGGCAGATTTGTAGGTTGGTACAGTGGTGGGGCAGATGTGCAGGTTGGTACAGTGGTGGGGCAGATGTGCAGGGTGGTACAGTGGTGGGGCAGATGTGCAGGTGGGTACAGAGGTGGTGCAGGGGGGTACAGTGGTGGGGCAGATGTGCAGGGTGGTGCAGTGGTGGGGCAGATGTGCAGGAGAGTACAGAGGTGGGGCAGAAGTGCAGGGGGTACAGTGGTGGGACAGATGAGCAGGGGCTTATAGTGGTGCGGCAGATGTGCAGGGGGGTATAGTGGTGGGGCAGATGTGCAGGGGGGTATAGTGGTGGGGCAGATGTGCAGGTGGTACAGTGGTGGGCAGATGTGCAGGGGGGTACAGTGGTGGGGTAGATGTGCAGGGGGTACAGTGGTGGGCAGATGTGCAGGGGGGTACAGTGGTAGGGCAGATGTGTAGGGGGGTACAGTGGTGGGCAGATGTGCAGGGGGGTACAGTGGTAGGGCAGATGTGTAGGGGGGTACAGTGGTGGGCAGATGTGCAGGGGGGTACAGTGGTGGGCAGATGTGCAGGGGGGTACAGTGATCTGAGGTGTGAAGGTGCATAAATTGCGGCTGATCTGGGGCGTGAGCGTGCAGAATGTTGATTAGTCCATGTTTGAATGTGAAGTTGACATTTTTTGGTTATAAAATCGGCACATTCAATTTCTTCTTAAATATTTTTCGTCACACTGTGCTCAAAAGGTTGCCTACCCCTGATCTATGCCATGAAGAATTAAGGCAGTTCTGACGGCAAAATAGGGTCCATCCCGGTACAAGCAAGGTGTACCAGTAAAGTGTGTATATTTATAAATATATTTGTACAACTTTTAAGTGGTGGAAATATTTTCAGTGGTACCGTTAGTCACGCAGCACATATAGGATGCAGAACAGAAGTAAATTATATTCAGTTATAGAAAGAATTTTTTTTTGTCGTGCTCCAGAGCAGGGGACAGTACATGTTTCTGATGTTTTCTCACCATTTTAGCTTCTCTTGGTTTGTACATGGGTCTCCATTGAATGCGGTAATTGTTGGAGATATAATAGACAGAAGATAAATAGTGACATGATATCCCAGAGCCCTCTCTGTATATCCTGTGGGCTATTCTTCATTAGCTGTGTCTTGCAATACGACATGTTGACATGACGGGAATAAATAAGATCTGAAGGGCCTATCTGCGGCTGTAGAATGGAAGCTTTCTCCGGGCTGAGGGTCTGTTTCCCAAGTGTCTTTATTTCCTCTGCACCTGCATGTACTAATTGCCATCTACAAAGCCCTTATAAATACAGTATCTAAGAGCCGGGAACACACTCCAAAGTAGCTTCATTCATTTCATTTTTCCCATTAATGTGCTTACTCCATGGCAACATATCATTTATGAAGTGGCAGCACCCCCCCTCCTCCCCTTTCTCCAGATATATCTGACATGTTTTCAGCAAAGGGCAGAATATTCAGCCCAGGAAAATCAATTTATATTCACATTTTATTTTATTCCCTTTTCATCTGCATTGTCTTCTAAATTGCACTAGTTATTTTTAGTTTTGTTCAAGTATTTTTTTCCCCCCATATGAAAGATCCCTGTAATGATTTATTTAGTGTCGTATCTTTGCTGGGTCTTCACTTTTCATTTAAAGAAGCTGAATTCATTTGAAGTCACTGTGGATTTGTATGTGCTTTGTTCAGAAAAGGGCACATTTGTTGTAGAGACCAATGATTACTGCAGTATTTAGGAAAGGTGCATACATGTTTCCTTGGCATTGTGGATGTAAAATACAATAAACAACACACATAGTCCTGTATAAACAGGGATAAACAACTTACTCACAGCTGGATGAGAAAATTCCCATCTCACTGTCACCATGTTAAACCTCACGGACATTTTACACACAGTATATGAGGTGTGTCTAAAAAGTTTGGTGAATGGTATCAGAAAACAAACAAAACAGAAGATACAAATTTAAATGGGTCTTGCCAGACTTGCATATAATCACAGGGCGACTAATCACTGTGAATGCACTAATTTTAATGTACCAACGTCCTGGGAGATTGACAATGGAAATGAATGGACTAATAAATTGGACTTTTGGCGGTACAGGTAGTTAAAGAGGAGTTCCACCTTAAATTGAACTTCCTCTTATCCCACTCCTCGCCCCCTTGCATGCCACATTTGGCATGTAATTTTTTTGGGGGGGGAGTGGGGGCTTCAGGAGAAGGGGACTTCCTGTCCCACTTCCTCCTTCCGCCGAGGGGCTGCAAAGGCGATTAAGCTTAATCGCCTTTTGGCAGCCCCTCCCTGTAGGCGATCGCCTAGGACAGGTGACAGGTCCTAGGCGATCGCCTGTCCAATCAAACAGCGCCGCGCGCGCATGCGCAGTGGGTGCCCGGCCGTGAAGCCGAAAGCTGTGACAATGTGACAATGAAGACGCCGGCCAGGGAGGGGGGGAGAGGAGCGGAGCCCCGGCCGGCGCATCTCTGGAACGCTGGAGCAGGTAAGTGTCAGTTTATTAAAAGCCAGCAGCTACACTTTTTGTAGCTGCTGACTTTTAATAAACGTAAAAAATGGGTGGAAAACCCCTTTAATGTAAAAGATCTATAAATATTTATTTTGTAAAAAATGCATAAATAGAAACTTGTATACATAATTTCATGAAACAGTATCAGCATATGATATCAGTGCATCTAACACAAAGTAAGAGATAAATTTGTACTTATACAGATACATTCATGGCATAAAAGCACATAGCGTCAAGAAGGTATAGAACTCTTAGGCCGCGTACACACGATCAGTCCATCCGATGAGAACGGTCCGAAGGACCGGTGTCATTGGTTAACTGATGAAGCTGACTGATGGTCCGTCGCGCCTACACACCATCGGTTAAAAAAAAGAAATTCAATGCTCCCAAGCATGCGTCGACTTGATTCTGAGCATGCGTGGATTTTTAACCGATGGTCGTGCGTACTAACGAATCGGTTTTGACCGATCGGTTAGGCGTCCATCGGTTAAATTTTAAAACAAGTTCTAAATTTTTTGACCGATGGAGCCCACACACGATCGGTTTGGACCGATGAAAAGGTCCTTCAGTCCATTTTCATTGGTTTTGACCGATTGTGTGTACGCGGCCTAAGTGTTTGAAGCTGAATCCGATATGCATAGTGGTAGATCTTGCATTTACTCTCGACATGTTTCGCGTACAGGACGCTTCATCAGGAGCATAAAGGTGGATCAATCGAATCTCAAAGAGTCGATCCAACCACTGATTGTGTGGTGAAGAGTGTACAACGCTTTTAACCTAACCAGCCTCCTGGGCATGTGGTAGGTACTTGTTGTGTCTAAAGGTACAAAGGTAGGACTATGGTGCAAACTGTTGGTAAACAGTATATGTAAATGGGCATTAAAGCCCTAACCGGGGTCCCACTGGCAGACCTTGGACTTCAGTAGACTCCAAATGGCAGATTGCCAATTGGCAAGACAGTAGAGGGGAGGTAACCACCTCAACAGCTACCGACAGAAAAATAAATCTGTCATTAAGTAGAACAATGTCTGATCATAACGAAGTTGAAACAGCCAGGAAAAGAGACCAGCAAAAAAACAGAGGTCCATGCATTGGCGCCGTGATCCCGTGTTACAAAATTTACAAAATAAATATTTATAGATCTTTTACATTAACTACCTGTACCGCCAAAAGTCCAATGTATTAGTCCAGAAGATACAAATTACCTTCATTGGCCTTCAAAATAATCGCTGACCTTCACAACACACTTTTGGCGAGGTTCATAAAGTTCCTGGAAACTGTTGGCAAAGCACTCTTTAGGAACTGATCGCAGAACCGATGTCACGCATTCTTGGGTTGCCACCGCGTCTGCAAAACGTGCGTATTTCATGCCGCTCTTTAAGCGGGGAAACAGAAAGAAGATGGCAAATGCCATCCTATCGATTTGCCGCTTGGATTCTGATTCGAACACCAGGTCTCATTCCCTGTGACAATTTCTGCGGAAGGGAGTTTAATAAGACACGTGGCCGCTCATTAAAATGAGAAGAAAAGAGGTTTAACCTTAAACTGCATAGAGGGTTCTTTACTGTAAGAGCGGCAAGGATGTGGAATTCCCTTCCACAGGCAGTGGTCTCATCCGGGGGGCATCAATAGTTTCAAAAAACTATTAGCTAAGCACCTGAATGACCACAACATACAGGGATATACAATGTAATACTGACATATAATCACACACGTAGATTGGACTTGATGGACTTGTGTCCTTTTTCAACCTCACCTACTATGTAACTTTATATGTAATTATGTAACGATGATTGACATAAAGGATGGATCATGGTCACACATGGTCATGCAATCTCCAGAGGTTTCCATCTATTTTGCTTGCTCCTCTGTCAGCTTGTGTGGCCCAACTTGGGAACAGATCTTCCGCTTACCCAAATCTTTGCGCACCTTGTCCTTGCTAATGCCCAGTTTCTCCGCTATCAATCGTAGAGAGTCAGTCGGCCATGTTGTGCCGGCATTTGTCACACTCATTCGATCATGTTTGGGGTTCTGCTTTTTGACAGCTGACCTGAACGTGGCTCATCCTGAGTCGTTTCCTTCCCATTGCGAAAGCGTTTAAACACATTTTCTGCTTGCGGCTTCCGATCCCATACAATTGCACCCACATTGCATGTGTCTACGTGGCAGTTTTCCCCAATTTGTATTAGAACTTGATGTTCACTCGTTGCTCCATTGCACTGTGACCCTACCTCTCATACTGACTACGTTCGACTGTCCGCAGAGCATAGTTAAAGGGACACCAAAGCTTCATGTTTTTTTACCTTAATGCATCCTATGTATTAAGGTGAAAAAACATCTGACAATACTGGCCCCCCCAGCCCCCCCTGTTTTACTTACCTGAGCCTGTTCACCTGCTGCACTCGCCCCCGACGTTGTCTTCGCCACTCAGCCTGGCCGTTGATTGGCTAGAGTGGATGGATTGAAAGCAACGTAGCCATTCGTCAATCACATCCAATGACGCAACACGCCAGGGTGGCGGGCCCGAGTGATACAGTAAGCGGCTATAGCCGCCGGCTGTATCACGGGAGCGCGCCCGCAAGAACTAACCACCATGCGAGAGAACTCGCATGAAGGTGTTTAGTTCTTGCGGGCAGGAGCCGAGACAGCCGCCGAGGGACCCCAGAAGACCAGGTTCGGGGCCACTCTGTGCAAAACGAGCTGCACAGTGGAGGTAAGTATAACATGTTTGTTATTTTAAAAATAAATAAAAAATTTGCCTTTACAACCCCTTTAAATCAAACAAGCTCAGTCTGTCCCCCAATACAACAGCCCCAAGGTCAGTCTGTACCCTAGTACATCCCCCCCCCCAGGTCAGTTTGTCCCCCAGTATAATCTCTCCACGTCAGTCTGTACCCCAGTTAAAGCGCCCCCCGCCAATATAATTAAATGCATTAGAAGCCAACGGAAGGGGAGAGGGGAATAGGAGGACTGGTGCTGGGGGACTGCCATTGATGTGTCCGGGTTTCAGGTGGACAGAAACCCAGACACAGGATTTAAAACCTGGACTGTCCGGGTGAATACCGGGCAGGTGGCAACCAGTGGTGCAACGGATCACCGTTGATCCATGATCTGAAGGGGTGACCCCCTTCGGATCGGCACGCTATGCGATCCGCAGATTGCCGCCGCGGCCATAGCATTAGGAAAGGCCGCTGCTTCGGCCTAGCTCCGGAGCCGCGGCCATCTTGGTAACCCGGTGGCGGCCCTCCTCTGTTTACACTCACAGAGGAGGAGGAGCCCATGCTCGAGGGACACACACGCCGCTGTCTGAGGTCTGCACTGGGGGGTTACTGTCTGAGGTGTGCACTGGGGGGTTACTGTCTGAGGTCTGCGCTACTGGGGGGTTACTGTCTGAGGTCTGCACTACTGGGAGGTTACTGTCTGAGGTCTGCACTGGGGGGTTACTGTCTGAGGTCTGCACTGGGGGGTTACTGTCTGAGGTCTGCGCTACTGGGGGGTTACTGTGTGAGGTCTGCACTACTGGGGGGTTACTGTCTGAGGTCTGCACTACTAGGGGGTTACTGTCTGAGGTCTGCACTACTGGGGTGTTACTGTCTGAGGTCTGCACTACTAGGGGGTTACTGTCTGAGGTCTGCACTACTGGGGGGTTACTGTCTGAGGTCTCCACTACTGGGGGGTTACTGTCTGAGGTCTCCACTACTGGGGGGTTACTGTCTGAGGTCTCCACTACTGGGGGGTTACTGTCTGAGGTCTCCACTACTGGGGGGTTACTGTCTGAGGTCTGCACTACTGGGGGGTTACCGTCTGAGGTCTGCACTACTGGGGGGTTACCGTCTGAGGTCTGCACTACTGGGGGGTTACTGTCTGAGGTCTGCACTACTGGGGGGTTACCGTCTGAGGTCTGCACTACTGGGGGGTTACTGTCTGAGGTCTGCACTACTGTGGGGTTACTGTCTGAGGTCTGCACTACTGGGGGGTTACCGTCTGAGGTCTGCACTACTGGGGGGTTACTGTCTGAGGTCTGCACTACTGGGGGGTTACCGTCTGAGGTCTGCACTACTGGGGGTTACTGTCTGAGGTCTGCACTACTGGGGGGTTACCGTCTGAGGTCTGCACTACTGGGGGGTTACCGTCGGAGGTCTGCATTGGGGGGTTACTGTCTGAGGTCTGCACTACTGGGGGGTTACTGTTTGAGGTCTGCATTGGGGGGTTACCGTCTGAGGTCTGCATTGGGGGGTTACTGTCTGAGGTCTGCACTACTGGGGGGTTACTGTCTGAGGTCTGCACTACTGTGGGGTGTCTGTACTGAGGGGGGGGGGTCTGTACTGAAGGGGGGACAATAGTGGGTGGGGGGGTGACACCATTTTATTTTTTTGCACTGGGTGACACCAACCCTAGTGACGCCACTGCAGTGGGGGAGATGTGGATATTACAGTCGGGGGGGGGGGGGGTTATTACAGTGGGGGGGGAGATGTGGGTATTACAGTGGGGGGGGGGGAGATGTGGATATTACAATGGGGGGAGATGTGGATATTACAGTGGGGGAGATTTATTTTTTGCTGATCCGAAAAAATTATCCGATTCGTGACTCCTGATCCGAGGAACGATCCAAACCGTGAGTTTTTTGATCCGTTGCACCCCTAGTGGCAACCCTAGTCCTAGAAACCAATAGGATGCATTAACACACTACACCTGTAAGCATGTAAATGTCACACAAAGGTTACATGCATACAACATTCAAACAGCATAAAACGCAGGATCTTGCTGCCAGCATAATTCTGTATTTTACGTCGTGAAACTCGGTACTCCCATGTGCGTGAGCCTTTAGACTTCTGCACACTCATTCTTTTGATGCGCCCTGAATGAATTTACATATTGTATTAGGAAGGCTTAGTTGAGCTTTAAACAGATTGCAGTACATTTATTAAGCAAATTAGTGACATTCAATCAGATGCAAATCTATTGTACAATTGGGTTGACTCGGTTAGCAAAGTATATGCAACAGTTTTTTTCTTTTTTTTTGTGTGTATTTGCTCGCAACAATTGCAACAAAGATCTGTGACAAAGTTACCAGTGCAGAGGGGACAGAATTTTCATAAAAAACTTGCACACAATTAGGAAGGGATCAGGGGAAGGTTTCATTTTTGTTGCAGTGATACTGTAAAAATCCCAGAGTTGGCTGCATGTCTTACTTCCATCACAAATCCAAAAAAACACGAGGGCTTTTTTTTTTTATTAGGATAGCGGATGGAACCAAGCAAATCATTTATTTTTTTCCCAAAACCCATGTGACCTTGTAATAGTGTTAGGACTGAGCCATGGAAGCAGTTTTTTTTGCTCCGTAGTAGTATGAGATAAACCTAATGTTGGTTGTCAGGTCATTTTCAGTAAAACCGGTTTCATCCTATAAGTAGACTGAAGCCCTGTACACACGGGGCAGAATCTCGTCAGGCAGCTGCCATTCCCGCCCTCCCTTGTCCCAACCCTGGTAATGTGCGTATCGCTCTACTTCAGGGCACTGCACCTGGAGCGCCTGCCCCACCCCTTCTCGCTTGTCCCAGCCCTGGTAGTGTGCCCATGGCTCTACTTCAGGGCCCTGCACTTGGGGCACCTTCCACTCTCCCCCTCCCTTGTCCCAGCCCTGGTAGTGTGCCCATCGCTCTACTTCATGGCCCTGCACTTGGTGCACCTTCCCCTCCCACCCTCCCTTATCCCAACCCTGGTAGTGTGCCCATTGCTCTACTTTAGGTCCCAGCCCTTGGGACACCTTCCCCGCCCGCCCTCCCTTGTCCCAGCCCTGGTAGTGTGCCCATCGCTCTACTTCAGGTTCCTGCACTTGGGACACCTGCCCCTTCTGCTCTCCCTTGTGCCAGCCCTGGTAGTGTTCCCATCGCTCTACTTCAGGTTCCTGCACTTGGGACACCTGCCCCTTCTGCTCTCCCTTGTGCCAGCCCTGGTAGTGTGTCCATCGCTCTACTTCAGGTCCCTACACTTGGGACACCTGCCCCTTCCACTCTCCCTTGTGCCAGCCCTGGAAGTGTGCCCATCGCTCTATTTCAGGTCCCTGCACTTGGGACACTTGCCCCTTCCGCTCTCCCTTTGCCAGCCCTGGTAGTGTTCCCATCGCTCTACTTCAGCTCCCTGCACTTGGGACACTTGCCCCTTCCGCTCTCCCTTGTGCCAGCCCTGGTAGTGTGCCCATCGCTCTACTTCAGGTTCCTGCACTTGGGACACCTGCCCCTTCTGCTCTCCCTTGTGCCAGCCCTGGTAGTGTGTCCATCGCTCTACTTCAGGTCCCTACACTTGGGACACCTGCCCCTTCCACTCTCCCTTGTGCCAGCCCTGGAAGTGTGCCCATCGCTCTATTTCAGGTCCCTGCACTTGGGACACTTGCCCCTTCAGCTCTCCCTTTGCCAGCCCTGGTAGTGTTCCCATCGCTCTACTTCAGCTCCCTGCACTTGGGACACTTGCCCCTTCCGCTCTCCCTTGTGCCAGCCCTGGTAGTGTGCCCATCGCTCTACTTCAGGGCCCTGCACTTTGAGCACCTTCCCCTCCCTTGTACCAGTCCTGGTAGTGTGCCAAACAACTTAAAATAAAAAAGGAAGTTTTTATTGCTGTCTGACAGAACAGAGTAAGTAGCACAGGAATAAAAGAATAGGCTGAGATGATGATTTGACACTTATTTATGAATTAAATTGACTACCTTAGTCCAGACTGGCTAAGCTATGTTCCCCTACTGGGACTGGAGTGGGGGTGTGGAATGGTCACACAGAAATAGCATGTAACATGACTGCACATTATTATATTATTGTTATATATTGTGTATAAAAAGATGTAATAATTTGATAAATAATTACACTAAATACCAATTTTCTTTACTTTTCTAGTAGAAGTACTGTATAGTAGCACCTCTTGTAATCTGCTCGCACAGCTGGGATCAGACCTTTTAATACATATGTAGTAAACACACCTACGTGAATGAGAGCACCGTAATTATCCTCTTTTATTAAACCTCCATGTATAGCGTATAATTGCATTGAAAGCCTCTGCTGATGTCATTTCAAGATTCAATTACCTGCAGGGAATTTAATCACCAATACTGTATACTGTATACTTTCAGATAATGAGGACTAATTTGCCAATACATGTCTGAATTATATTTCATGATCACAACAGACCATAAATAATATATAAAAAGGCAGCTTACATAACAAGAAAACCGACAGGAGGCATACAAAAATATAAAGAATTAAAAGCAATTTATTTGGTGATTGCTTTAATAAATGTCAGATGCATTATAGTGATCTTATACAGGAATGTTACTGGACTTTACAGAAAATAGGGAGTAAATAATATAATGATCTGTGAAACATGATGAAGTATAGGGAATATGTACCGCACACATCTTATTATAGAGGAGGAAGCTACAGCTCTCCCTAATAATAATAATAATTATTAGCATTATTTTGCTTTAAATGTTTATGCTGAACATGTTACATCGGCGTTCCTGAAAAAAAATGATTAAATAAAGATGTCAACGTTTTTTTGTTGGCTAAATTAATTTAAACTTCCTTATCTAAGAAGACATAGAACAATGCAGGGCTACTGTTATAAATACAGCCTATGTGACAGGGACACGGACCATGGGTGTCCGCAGGTAGGGGCAAGGGGGGGCTTGTGCCCCCCCCCAAAGCAAGGTGACCGCACATGGACACTCAGGGGCCAGTCTGATCATGGGCGGGTGCAGAGCTAGTATAAGGGAGGAAAGGCGCCATTCTAAGGTGCTAGGAGAGGGATGGCACTAAAGTTATTATTAGCTAATGACATATTTACCAGCCCCTTTCCCTGCTCTCAATCCGGAAACTGCCAGCCCCCGCACTTGCCCCATCCAGGTCCTGGACGGCTTTGGCGGCTTCAATAATCCAATAATTCAGTCTCTTCTCTTTCTGGCCAATCCGGTTTCAGGACCCTCTTCCTGTCCTGCTTGTCCGGGAGGAGAAGCAGGAAGACAATAGCGAATATTGATTCGCTACTGTCATAAGTGGGTGGGCTCAGGATGCAGTACTCTGCGCCCCCTCTTCTCCTATCTATACCTCTTCCCCTTTGAGTGGCTCGAGCCCCCAGGAGGCCATGGAGGATAGCCTATCTTTTTATCACACAGTTATTTAACTTACATTTGGGATTTCCCAGTAAAAGATAGACGCCCTCCCTTAGCCTACTGACGTCCGGACGGTCTATTACGGTTTGTTATGTCCACTGTTTTATGTGTGTATGTAACTGTGTTGACCTACAACAGGTCCTATTTGGTACAGGTCTCACAGGAAATGTTTTTTAGCCCCCTTTTTTCATACTAGTCCACTAATTATGTATTGTATAATAAAGTATTTATATTTTTGAATAAATTTATAGCCAGTGTGTTCCTAGTAGTCCCTCTTGTTTTTCAATCTTCTTCGATTGGAATCATTTTTATGTATGCAGTTCGGGATTGAACCACTGACTAAACATACATGATCCATACCAATAGCCTCGATTATCCTCACTTTATCTATCTGCTCTGCGCCCCAAGCCTACCCTTTTTTCAAGACAATTAGAGCCTCCAGCTCTAATCATGTGCTTCGCTAAAAATAAAAAATAAACATAGAACTCTCTGGCCCAGATTCTCAAAAGAGATACGACGGTGCATCTCCAGATACGCCATCGTATCTCTGCCTATCGCCGTCGTATCTATGCGACTGATTCTTAGAATCAGTTACGCATAGATATCCCTTAGATCCGACAGGTGTAAGTCTCTTACGCCGTCGGATCTTAACTGCAATTTTTTTTTTGCCCGCTAGGTGGCGCTTCCGTCGATTCCCCCTTTGAGTATGCAAATTAGCTAGATACGCAAATTCCCGAACGTACGCGTGGCCGACGCAGTAAAGTTTCGACGTTTACGTTAGGCTTTTCCCGGCGTAAAGTTGCCCCTGGGTCTATGAGGCGCAGTCAATGTTAAGTATGGCCGTCGTTCCTGCGTCGAAAATTTAAAAATTTACGTTGTTTGCGTAAGTCGTCCGTCAAAAAAGTCGTCAAAACCAATGAGGTCCTTGTGACATTTAGAGCAATGCACACCGGGATATTTTAGGGACGATGCATGCGCAGTTCGTTCGGCGCGGGGACGCGCTTCATTTAAATGAAACACGCCCCCTACCCGCCAAATTTGAATTCCGCCGGTTGTTTTACGCTACGCCGCCGCAACTTTACAGGCAAGTGCGTTGTAAATAAAGCACTTGCCTGAAAAACTTGCGGCGGCGTAACGTAAAACAGATACGTTACGCCCGCCCAAATTTACGTGAATCTGGGCCTCTGTGTCTGACGCCCTGCATGGAGATTAGGGGCATAGAGATTAGGGGTGGCAGCATCCCTGCGCCCCTTATAGACAGGCCACCGCTGGTTTGTGCGCTGACTACTGTAAACAGATAAAATGTTAGGCCTCGTACACACGATAGGTTAACCAGAGGACAACGGTCTGATGGGCCGTTTTCATCGGTCAAAACCGATCGTGTGTGGGCCCCATAGGTTATTTAACCATCGGTTAAAAAAAAGCCAACTTGCTTTAAATTTAACCGATGGATTACTAACCGATAGGTCAAAACCGATCGTTATTAGGTACGACCATCGGTTAAAAACCCGCGCATACTCAGAATCAAGTCGACGCATGCTTGGAAGCATTGAACTTCGTTTTTTTCAGCACGTCGTTGTGTTTTACGTCACCGCGTTCTGACACAATCGTTTTTTTAACTGATGGTGTGTAGGCATGACTGATCATCAGTCAGCTTCATCGGATGGACTGATCGTGTGTACGAGGCTTTATAGTGCAACTGGGAAAAAAAGCATAATACACAGGTATATTATATGTAGACTGTCTGAACAGAATTACAGAATTTTTGTAATTCTGTTCAGCCAGTCTTGCAATTTGCCACACAGTGAAGGAGATATAGTGAAAAGGAAACGTTATATTGTTACTAGAAATGAGCTTGTGTGGCAGATTTTTTTTTTTTGTTGTATATAAAATATGTGGCAGCTGCCACCGAGTTATACATCAAGTTAATAGAAAGAGCAAAACAAAGCAAAACCAGACAGGATTTTCAGACTCTGGTTGTATTAACTACACAAACAAAGGGGCTCAATAATCCTCATGCAAAACAGTTTCCATCCCCAGAGCTGGCCTAACTCATACCAGATGAGCTCATAAATAAGGTTCCTGTCACACACAAATGTGCAAAAACTCTTTACTGGCATGAGTGTATTAGGAGGAAATGTTAGGTAGGTAAATAAAGGAGTGTTATTTCTTCCCAACAGAAGCTGTGACTCCTGACATGGGAGCGTATTCCTCCAAGTCTTATGGATGGGATCCCTTCATATAAGAGCGGGTGCAGCAACCGCGCTTACAGCAGCAGAGGTGGACTGTACGCCACTAACAGCCACGTTATATATACCTTCAGTGTAGTACCACAAGGACCACAGTGGGGGGAAATAATAATTTGATCCCTGCAGATTTTGTAGGTTTGCCCACTTACAAAGAAATTAAGGTTCTATCATTTTTATCATAGGGGTATTTTATATGATAGAGGCAGAGGCCCGGATTCACAGACACTGGCGCATATTTATGCCGGCGTAGCGTATCTTTTTTAGGCTACGCCGGCCTAGCGCAGAGCGCCAAGCACAGTATTCACAAAGCACTCGCCCCCAAATCTACGCTGGGTTCCCTCGGCGTAAGCCAGTGTAGGTGGAAGTGGGCGTGAGCCATGCTAATGAGGTGTGACCCCATGTAAATGATGTACTAAGCGTCATAAAGATACGAATAACGTACGGCGCATGCGCCGTCCCGTTGACGCAACCCAGTGCGCATGTGCAGAATCACGTTGAAACTACTACCTAAGATACGTCGAATCACTGCCTCCCAGGGGTCAAGTCCTGGGGGAAAAAGTGTGGGAACTCCCACCCAAGATCAACTCCCCCCCCCCCCCAAAAAAAAATTATACGCTCATATGCATAATTACTAAACCGCATGTTTTTTTTCTCCGATACACTGTACCTTAATAATCCTTTATGTTACTGGCTGCAGTAAGTTCTTTCTAAATCCTGCGATAACTTGCGGCAGACCTCCGCAATGTCTCCTGGGAACAATGACAAAAGCTCCCAGGAGACATTGCGGCATTGAGGAAGTGACGGAATACCCGCACACTACCTGATGAATCCATATACAGGAAGCGGCCAGTAACATAAAGGATAACTAAGGTTCGCCTGCCCCTGACAGTGACTCGAGCTGGGCATCGCCGCTTAGTGAAGGATTAGCTCGGGCGGCTCGGCTGCTCTCGGCTCCTCTAGTCCTGCAAAGGGAACGGAGTTCCTGCTGTGAAAAAAGTGCAGGAACTCCGTTCCCACGCGTTCCCGCAGGACTTGAGCCCTGCTGCCTACGACGTGAACGTAACCTACGCCCAGCCCTATTCACGTACTACTACGTAAACGACGTAAAATACGACGGCTGTTCCCTGGTCCATACCTTTGCATGAGTTGCGTCTCATAGATGGGGAATAACTATACGCCGGACGCAAGCCTTACGCAAACCGCGTATATTATACGCTGGGCGCAACTACGTTCGTGAATCGACGTATCTCCCTCATTTGCATATTTGCAATGAGGCGGCCAGCGTAAATATGCGCCCACGATATGCCGACGTAGGAAAGTTACGTCGGTCGGAAGAAGCCTATTTTCAGGCGTATCTAGTTCTGTGGGCACGGCGCACAGATACGACGGCGCATAGTTACACTTACGCGGCGTATCTCGAGATACGTCGGCGTAAGTGTTTCGTGAATCCGGGACAGAATATCAACCAAAAATCCAGAAAAACACACACATAACACAAATGTTCTAAATTGCAGTTCAGTGAGTAAAATATTTGATCCCCTACCAACCAACAATAATTCTCCCCCCACAGACTGGCTCCAGTAGGGTCTCATGTGGTACACAGATTAGTCCTGTCAATGTAAGAAGGTTCTCCTAACGACAACTCGTTATGTGTATAAAAGACACCTGTCCACAGAATTTCTTTCCTCCAATCACATCTCACCATCCTGGGGGAGACCAAAGATCTGTCAGAGGACGTCGGGGACAAGATCGTAGATCTGCACAAGGTTGGAATGGGCTACAAGACCATCAGCAAGAAGGAGACAACTGTTGGAGCGATTATTCATAAATGGAAGAAATACAAAATAACCATCAATCGCCCTCAGGTCTGGAGCTCCATGGATTTCAGTATATAAACTCACTTTACTGGTAAATATAAGTGTAAAATGCAAAACTCTGGTGGGTGTAACAAGATGTCCGCTTTCAACTTCTCAGAGTATCCTTACTATGGAGGAGTGCGGGGTGTAGCAAGATGGCGGCGACGGAACTTCACTTTCGTAACTAATTCTGACATTCTGACGGGTTGCCATATCTGACGAAAGACTGGCTCCAGTAGGCGCTCATGTGGTACACAGATTAGTCCTGTCAATGTAAGAAGTTGCTTCTAATGACAACTCGTTATGTGTATAAAAGACACCTGTCCACAGAATCTCTTTCCTCCAGTTAGCCCAGGTTCACACTGGGTACGATTTCCTTCGATTTGAGATGCAATTTCACATGTGAAATCGCATCTCAAATCGGCGGCATTTGCCGGCAATTGTCGGCAATGACACTGTCCTAATCGGTGCGGCGCCGCATCTGAGGCGCTGCACCGATTTCAAAAAGTAGTTCCTGTACTACTTTTTGCGATTTCTGGCCGCGATTTACATAGACATCTGTGCAGAAACCTGCACAGATGTCTCTTAAATCGCGGCCGAAATCGGGACTGCCGGCGGGAGTGAAATCGTGCGAGTTCAGCTGAACTCGCACGGCTTCACTCCCGCAGCCCAGTGAAAACCAGGGTTCAAACCTCACCATCATGGGGGAGACCAAAGATCTGTCAGAGGACATTAGGGAGAAGACTGTAGACCTGCACAAGGCTGGAATGGGCAACAAGACCATCAGCAAGAAGCTTGGTGAGAAGGAGACAACTGTTAGAGCAAATTATTCACAAATGGAAGAAATACAAATTAACCATCAATCGCCCTTGTTCTGGAGTTCCAAGCAAGATTTCTCCTCATGGGGTGAGGATGGTCATGAGAAAAGTGAGGGATCCGCACAGAACCACATGGGAGGAGCTTGTGAATGATCTCAAGGCAGTTGGGACCACAGTCACCAAATAAACCATTGGTAACAAAATACGCCTCCATGGACCGAAATCCTGCAGCCCCCGCAAGGTCCCCCTCCTCAAGAAGTCACATGTACAGGACCGTCTGAAGTCTACCAATAAATATCTAAATGATTCAGAGAAGGATTGGGAGAAAGTGCTGTGGTCAGATGAGTAGCTCGTTTGCATTAAATCGACTCGCCGTATTTGGAGGAAGAAAAATGCTGACTATGACCCTAAGAACACCATCCCTACAGTGAAGCATGGAGGTGGAAACATGATGCTTTGGGGCTGTTTCTCTGCTAAAGGTACAGGCCGACTTTGCCACATTGAGGGGCAAATGGATGAGGCCATGTATTGTATAATCTTGGATAAGAACCTTCTTCTACAAATTTAGGCTTGCTTGGAAGAGAGGGAGGTTCCCTGCCCTACTGGGGGCCCTTATTTTCCATCTCTAGGGGCCCCGTGTGCCACCGCTTTGATGTTTGCCGGCTCTGTCATGAGCTCATTCATATGGTGACGGGTATGATATACGTATTATGCAACTTCGATGTTCTCCTGTTATGTACAAAGATAATTCTTGCAATATTTTGAAATATGTTAATTTATGTTATATACAGTGTGACCCCACATGGACACTGGCCCCTGATGAAGGGACAAGGTCTCGAAACGCGTAGGGCCTGAATGAAACCCTGTTGACAAGTCAGATACCTACCTATGAACTTGATTTTAATATTTATATTTTGTACTTATTGTAAAAATAAACTTTTATTACGCTTCTTAACTTTATAAGTTGTAAGCGTTAAAGCCACACCCTGGGGGATTTCTCCTTTCCCTATTCTTCCCTGAAGGAACATGAACACTGAAGGAACATGGATGGGTCTTCCAGCATGACAATGACTCAGAACATACTGCCAAGGCAACAAAGGAGTGTCTCAAGAAGAAGCACATTAAGGTCATGGAGTGGCCTAGCCAGTCTCCAGACCTTAATCCTATAGAAAATTTATGAAGGGAGCTGAAACTTCGAGTTGCCAAGAGACAGCCAAGAAACCTTAAGGATTTAGAGAAGATCTGTAAAGAAGAGAGGACTAAAATCCCTCCTGAGATGTGTGGAGACCTGATCACCAACTACAAGAAATGTCTGACCTCTGTGCTTCCCAACAAGGGTTTCTCCACCAACTACTAAGGGGATCAAATACTTATTTTACTCACTGAACTGCAACTTCATTTAAAACATTTGTTTTATGTGTTGTTTTTTTTATGGATTTTTTGGTTGATAGTCTGTCTCTATCATTTAAAATACATCTATGATAACAATTGTAGACCCTTCATTTCTATGTAAGTGGGCAAACTTACCAAATCTGCAGGGGATCAAATCATTATTTCCCCCATGGTACCTTCAATATACAGTAGTACCACAAGTAGTATATTCTACCTAAATAGAGGTGGACTGTAAATATCTAAATGAGACTCCTGTTGACTTCAATGAGGTTCGGATCTGGTACCTGAACTTTAGTACTGTTCACCAAACCTTCCTCCAACTGAATGTAGGAAGGAAGGGAGTGCCCCCCCCCCCCCCCGAAACGTGTCAGCTCTACACCCCTTTGATCTTCTTCACATTTGGTGTCCGCACTGCATGGCTTTGTGTGGCCTGATGGCTATCTCTATTTTGTGAGCGTTCACTTTATTAAATAAATGCTTTTTTCGGTAATGCACTAGGTGCGTGCGCCTTCTTGTCCGTTTGTTTTTCGCTGTGTTATGTACCTTCAGTATAATACCACAAGTACTACTGTAGATTCGGCAGTCAGGGCTGGCATCCTTGACATGATTTCTCATTCACCAGACGTCTGCAGGGACTTCAACCCGATAAAACATCTTTTGGGATGAATTATTAGAGCAGAGACTGTGGGGCAGATTCACGTAGATTGGCGTAAATTTGGGCGGGCGTAACGTATCTGATTTACGTTACGCCGCCGCAAGTTTTTCAGGCAAGTGCTTTATTCACAAAGCACTTGCCTGTAAAGTTGCGGCGGCGTAGTGTAAAACACCCGGTGGAATTCAAATTCGGCGGGTAGGGGGCGTGTTTCATTTAAATGAAGTGAGTCCCCGCGCCGAACGAACTGCGCATGCGCCGTCCCTAAAATATCCCGGCGTGCATTGCTCTAAATGACGTCGCAAGGACGTCATTGGTTTTGACGTGGACGTAAATTACGTCCAGCACCATTCACGGACGACTTACGCAAACTACGTAATTTTATTAATTTTCGATGCGGGAACGACGGCCATACTTAACATTGGCTGCGCCTCATATAGCAGGGGCAACTTTACGCCGGGAAAAGCCTAACGTAAACGTTGTAACTTCACTGCGTCGGCCGCGCGTACGTTTGGGAATTTGCGTATCTAGCTAATTTGCATACTCGACTTGGAAATCGACGGAAGCGCCACCTAGCGGGGAAAACAAAATTGCAGTTACGATCCGACGGTGTAAGAGACTTACGCCTGTCGGATCTAATGGATATCTATGCGTAACTGATTCTAAGAATCAGACTCATAGATACGACGGGTCAGATTAGGACTTACGACGGCGCAAATGGCGCTGCACCGTCGTAAGTCCTTTGAGAATCTGGGCCTGTGAGCCTGACCTCACAAATGCTCTTCTGGAAGAACGGTCAAACATTCCCATAGACACCCTCCTAAACCTTGTGGACGGCCTTTCCAGAAGAGTTGAAGCTTTTTATAGCTGCAAAGGGCGGGGCCAACTCAATATTGAACCCTACGGACTAAGACTGGGATGCCATTAAAGTTCATGTGCGTGTAAAGGCCCGCGTCCCAATACTTTTGGTAATATAGTGTATATTGGCCTTGAGAGTTGGCTGTGGCCCGGTATCAGCAGAGGAGGCCTGGAGAATGTATGGTTTGCCAGAGCTGGCCCAGAACAACTGTCATTGTTACCTTCAAACATTCTGTAGGTCTGTTGAGGTCTGGTGGAGGAAGTCACACTTGTCTTCAGATGTTCTTTATGACAAAATGACACTCCATTTGCATTCCTTCATTCTTAACCAATCTAAGTAATCCCTTCTTCTCCCTTACCTTTGTCTAATAAAATGGCCCCGTATACATAGATTTCAAAAGGCACTCTAGTGGCCTTAAAGCTTCGCCTGAATGGCGCACACACAAACACTTAGTGAGCCTTTTCTTTTGGTGCCCTTGAAGGGAATGGTATCTGCAGTGTCTGGTAGGTATTTATACTGCAGTACCTGCTTCTGTAACCAGTTCACCACCGCAATATAGCAGATTTAGATTGCATATCTATATGTGTATATATATATATATATATATATATATATATATATATATATATTTATATATATATGTGTGTTTGTGTGTGTAATTCTGCAGTTTGACATAGGGGGTGCGCCGCTTCAGCTATGGTTACTAAAAGCAGATGCCAATCAGCGGGTACCGGCCACTTGTCCCGACCCTGATTCCCATACACAAATTTTAGTTTGTTTTAACTACTTGCCGACCGCCCACCGTCATTATACGTCCTCACTTTAGAGATGAATATCTCGGTAACGGCAGCAGCTGCTGCCACAATCGAGATATTCATCTCTTCTGTGGGCGGCCGTGTTAACGATAATGGCGGTCTCCGCGGCGGATTCGCCGCGAGATCGCCGTTATCGGTGGTGGGAGAGGGAGGAGATCGCGACCATCCGTCTTTTTGACCCCAGATCTCATATTTAAGAGGACCTGTCATGCTTTTTTCTATTACAAGGGATGTTTACATTCCTTGTAATAGGAATAAAAGTGATAATTTTTTCTTTTTTTTTCAGTGTTAAAAATTCTAAAATAAATAAAAATAAATGCGAAAAGCAAAAAAAAAATTTTTAAAGCGCCCCGTCCCGACTAGCTCGCGCGTAGAAGCGAAGGTATACGCGAGTAGCGCAGACATATGAAAACGGTATTCAAACCACACAAGTGAGGTATCGCCGCGATCGTTAGAGCAAGAGCAATGATTCTAGCCCTAGACCTACTCTGCAACTCAAAAAATGCAACCTGTAGAATTTTTTAAACGTCGCCTATCAAGATTTTTAAGAGTAAAAGTTTGACGCCATGCCACGAGCGGGCGCAATTTTTAAGTGTGACATGTTGGGTATCATTTTACTCAGCGTAACATTATCTTTCACAATATATAAAAAAATTGGGCCAAATTTATTGTTGTCTTATTTTTTAATTTAAAAAAGTGAATTTTTTCCAAAAAAAGTGCGCTTGTAAGACCGCTGCGCAAATACGGTGTGACAAAAAGTATTGCAATGACTGCCATTTTATTCTCTAGGGTGTTAGAAAAAAATATATATAATGTTTGGGGGTTTTAAGTAATTTTCTAGCAAAAAAAAATGGTTTTGTCTCGTAAACACCGACTCTGAAAAACAGGCCCGGGGCTAAAGTGGTTAATATAATGAGTGTACCGTGTGCCATGTATGCAATTTCTGACCGTCCCGTGTGCCATGCATGCAGTCTCTGACCATTCCTTTCGACACGCCTGCAGTCTCTGACCGTCTCTTGTGCCACACCTGTAGGGCCAGATCCACGAAGAAGTTACGACGGCGTATCTATTGATACGCCACGTAACTTCTAGGTTGCTCCACAAAACAAGATACGCCTGAAGCTGGGCTAGATCCGACTGGCGTACGTCTTAGTACGCCGTCGGATCTAAGGTGCACATTTACGCTGGCCGCTAGGTGGCGTTTCCGTAGATTTCCGCGTTGAGTATGCAAATTAGCTAGATACGCCAATCCACAAACGTACGTCTGGCGCATTTTTTTATGTAGTTTCCGTAAGGCGTAAAGTTACCCCTGTTATATGAGGCGTACTCAATGTTAAGTATGGACGTCGTTCCCGAGTAAAATTTTGAAAATTTTACGTTGTTTGCGTAAGTCGTTCGCGAATAGGGCTTTGCGTAGAATTACGTTCACGTCAAAAGCATTGGCTTGTTGCGGGTTAATTTGGAGCATGCGCACTGGGATACCCCCATGGACGGCGCATGCGCCGTTAAAAAAAAAACTTCATTTACGTTGGGTCAAGACGTATTAACATAAAACACGCCCCCATCATATCCATTTGAATTGTGCGCCCTTATGCCGACACAGTTACACTACGCCGCCGTAACTTACGGCGCAAATTCTATCAGGATACGGAAAATACGCTGTAAGTTACGGCGGCGTAGTGTATCTGAGATACACTACGCCGGACTTAAAAAAGCGCCGCGCTACGTGGATCTGACCCGTAGTCTCTGACTGTTCCATGTGCCATGTATGCACTTTCTGACCATCCCATGTGCCATTTTCTGTCATTTAAAGTGGCTGTACACTCTGTACAACCACTTTTACCTACAGGTAAGTCTAGATTAAAGGGGGTTGTAAAGGTTTGTTTTTTATTTTCTAAATAGGTTCCTTTAACCACTTGCTTACTGGGCACTTTCACCCCCTTCCTGCCCATACCAATTTTCAGCTTTTAGCGCTGTCACACTTTGAATGACAATTGCGCGGTCATGTACCCAAATTAAATTTTTATAATTTTTTCCCCACAAATAGAGCTTTCTTTTGGTGGTATTTGATCACCTCTGCGTTTTTTATTTCTTGCGCTATAAACAAAAGAAGAGGGACAAGTTTGAAATAAAACACAATATTTTTTCTTTTTAGCTATATTAAATATCCATTTTTTTTTTTTTTAAAACAAATTTTTCCCTCAGTTTAGGCCGATACGTATTCTCCTACATATTTTTGGTAAAAAAAAATCGCAATAAGCGTTTATTGATTGGTTTGCGCAAAAGTTATATCGTTATATGGTCTCTCCCTGCAAGCCTCTGGTCATCAACGGTGGGAAACTAATGTTGAGTGGATGCTCCAGTGATTATTGGGATCTGTAGTGTAAGGAGTCTATTAGTCTATTTGTCCCAAAAAAAAGTCTTGCTTGGCTTTAGCTCTCCCCCTGCTGGCTGGAGGAGTATGGCCTCAGTAGAGGGAGTGAAGAATAATAGGCAATGGCCCGGATTCAGAAAGCAATTGCGCCTGCGTAACCATAGTTACGCAGCGCAATTGCTGACTTGCGCCGGCGTAACGAGTTCTCCTGATTCAGAGAACTCGTTACGCCGACTGCAGCCTAAAATCTGCGTGGCATAAGGCTCTTATGCCACGCAGATTTTAGGCTGCATTCTTGCGATGACCGCTAGGGGGCGCTCCCATTGTGGTCAGCGTATAGTATGCAAATTGCATACTTACGCCGATTCACAATGTTGCACGCCCCCTGCGTACGCAAGTTACGTCGGTTGCGTACGGCGTCTTTAGCGTAAGGCTGCCCATGCTAAAAGCAGGGGCAGCCAATGCTAAAGGATACCCGTCGTTCCCGCGTCGCGCCGTTCGAATTTGACGTCGTTTGCGTAAGTGAATCGTGAATGGCGCTGGACGCCATTCACGTTCACTTTGAAGAAAATGACGTCCTTGCGACGTCATTTGCCGCAATGCACGTCGGGAAAGTTTCCCGCCGGAGCATGCGCTCTACGCTCGGCGCGGGAGCGCGCCTAATTTAAATGATTCCCGCCACCTACGGGATCATTTACATTAGGCGCCCTTACGCAGGGCAAGTTAACACAGCGCCCCCGCAATTTACGGAGCTACTGCTCCGTGAATCGCGGGCAGCGCAAACAATTTGCGCGGGCGCAGGGCAAAAACGCTGCCCTGTGCCTGCGTAAGAAAGGCGCAGATTCTTACTGAATCTGGGCCAATGTCTGCTTGTCCATATTACTGTAGCCCAGCATCTGGCTACACACAATTATGTTTTTTTTTATACCAGTTGCAGACTGGCCGCCGTCGTTATACGTCTTTGACATTGAATAGCATTGTTATGGCAGCAGGAAATTCTATCCTTTTAGTTATACTTTTTAACAAGAGACTTTTAGTTATACTTTTGATCAGTTTTGATTATTATTATATTTTTACAGAATTGAACAGACACCTTTTAATGGTCAGAGTTCAGTCCTGACAAGATAATTGGCACACCTAGAATATAATATATACACATCGGGGGGGGGGGGGGGGGGTTATTACTAGTAGAGCAGATTGGCCAGCTTGGAGGGAACAACGTTTCCAGGGTCCCTCCTTCCTCAGGAGAGACGGGATGTGTGTGATGACTTTGAGTTGTGGATCCAGAAGGTTTGGATATTTGGTGATACTCTTTATTGGATAACTCAATTTATTTAAGATGCATTTGTAATAACCTGAGTGAGCCAGTGAAGGGTATCACTTACATGCCAAACCTTCTACATCTATCAATGGCTGATATAAGACTCCACTACACTGTCCATCCACAGCATCTGGCAGTCATAGTGAGTCTCATATATGGGGGTATCTCAACCCCCCTCCCCCCATCTAGTTATCTTGTTTTGCTGATGTAGAAGGTTGAGTAACGTCTTCTCTACTGACATTGTGGGCGTTATTTGCTAACCCAGTGAAAAGAGGGGGGTGTTCTGTAACCCGGTGAAAAGAAGGGTGGTGTTCTGTAAACTGGTGAGAACGGGGGGGGGGTGTTCTATAAACTGGTGAAACGGGGGGTGGGGGGGGGGTGTTCTGTAAACTGGTGAAAAGAGGGGGGTATTCTGTAAACTGGTGAAAACAGGGGGGGGGGGGGGTGTTCTGTAAACTGGTGAAAAGAAGGGTGGTGTTCTGTAAACTGGTGAAAAGAGGGGGGGGGGGTGTTCTGTAAACTGGTGAAAAGAAGGGGGGTGTTCTGTAAACTGGTGAAAAGAGGGGGGGGGTGTTCTGTAAACTGGTGAAAAGAGGGGGGGTGTTCTGTAAACTGGTGAAAAGAAGGGTGGTGTTCTGTAAACTGGTGAAAAGAAGGGGGGTGTTCTGTAACCCTGTGAAAAGAGGGGGGGGGGGTGTTCTGTAAACTAGTGAATCGAGGGGTGGTGTTCTGTAAACTGGTGAAAACAGAGGGGGGTGTTCTGTAAAATGGTAAAAAGAGGGGTGGTGTTCTGTAAACTGGTGAACAGAGGGGTGGTGTTCTGTAAACTGGTGAAAACAGGGGGGGGGGGGGGTGTTCTGTAAACTGGTGAAAAGAGGGGGGTGTTCTGTAAACTGGTGAAAAGAGGGGGGGGGGGGTTCTGTAAACTGGTGAAAAGAGGGGGGTGTTCTGTAAACTGGTGAAAACAGGGGGGGTGTTCTGTAAACTGGTGAAAACAGGGGGGGTGTTCTGTAAACTGGTGAAAACAGGGGGGGTGTTCTGTAAACTGGTGAAAACAGGGGGGGGGGGTGTTCTGTAAACTGGTGAAAAGAGGGGGGTGTTCTGTAACCCTGTGAAAAGAGGGGGGGGGTGGGGTGTTCTGTAATTCCTAGCATGCATGGATAAAAGTAAATAAGAGGGTTAAAGCAAACTTGTCACTATACAATAGTCACACTATGACATCACATAGTCCCTCTGATCACATATCAGTATACAGTATGATGTGGTGTGATAGATCAGAGAGGTCGCCTCTCACTCCCTCTCGGTTTGTGACAGTTTATCTTCTCACCATAGAGACTAATTCACCTTCAATTTGCCATTAATAAATGACGCAATTCTTGTTTTTGCAAACAAAAATTTAAAAAAATCCCTATTTGTAAATATAATTAGTGCAAGTAGCTAAATATGTCTTCATATCAGCCTTCTGTAATTTCCTGCATTCTACAAATCACATTGGAAGGGGGAGGGGTGGCACTCAGAGCCAATTAGGTATACTACAGGGCACATGAACGGAGGTGGAACATGCTGGCGGGAGGAACTCATTAGTCTGCTGCTGCTCCTTTACTGTCCAATCATAGAGTGGGAGCGGTGATGACAGGAGGAGCTCATCAGTCTGCCGCTGCTCCTTTACTGTCCAATCATAAAGTGGGAGCAGTGATGACAGGAGGAGCTCATCAGTCTGCTGCTGCTCCTTTACTGTCCAATCATAGAGTGGGAGCGGTGATGACAGGAGGAGCTCATCAGTCTGCTGCTGCTCTTTTACTGTCCAATCATAGAGTGGGAGCGGTGATGACAGGAGGAGCTCATCAGTCTACTGCTGCTCTTTTACTGTCCAATCATAGAGTGGGAGCGGTGATGACAGGAGGAGCTCATCAGTCTGCTGCTGCTCTTTTACTGTCCAATCATAGAGTGGGAGCGGTGATGACAGGAGGAGCTCATCAGTCTGCTGCTCCTTTACTGTCCAATCATAGAGTGGGAGCGGTGATGACAGGAGGAACTCATCAGTCTGCTGCTGCTCCTTTACTGTCCAATCATAGAGTGGGAGTGGTGATGACAGGAGGAGCTCATCAGTCTACTGCTGCTCTTTTACTGTCCAATCATAGAGTGGGAGAGGTGATGACAGGAGGAGCTCATCAGTCTGCTGCTGCTCTTTTACTGTCCAATCATAGAGTGGGAGCGGTGATGACAGGAGGAGCTCATCAGTCTGCTGCTGCTCCTTTACTGTCCAATCATAGAGTGGGAGCGGTGATGACAGGAGGAGCTAATCAGTCTGCTGCTGCTCTTTTACTGTCCAATCATAGAGTGGGAGCGGTGATGACAGGAGGAGCTCATCAGTCTGCTGCTGCTCCTTTACTGTCCAATCATAGAGTGGGAGCGGTGATGACAGGAGGAGCTCATTAGTCTGCTGCTTCTTTTCTGTCCAATCATAAAGTGGGAGCGGTGATGACAGGAGGAACTCATCAGTCTGCTGCTGCTCCTTTACTGTCCAATCATAGAGTGGGAGCGGTGATGACAGGAGGAGCTCATCAGTCTGCTGCTGCTCCTTTACTGTCCAATCATAGAGTGGGAGTGGTGATGACAGGAGGAGCTCATCAGTCTACTGCTGCTCTTTTACTGTCCAATCATAGAGTGGGAGAGGTGATGACAGGAGGAGCTCATCAGTCTGCTGCTGCTCTTTTACTGTCCAATCATAGAGTGGGAGCGGTGATGACAGGAGGAGCTCATCAGTCTGCTGCTGCTCCTTTACTGTCCAATCATAGAGTGGGAGCGGTGATGACAGGAGGAGCTAATCAGTCTGCTGCTGCTCTTTTACTGTCCAATCATAGAGTGGGAGCGGTGATGACAGGAGGAGCTCATTAGTCTGCTGCTTCTTTTCTGTCCAATCATAAAGTGGGAGCGGTGATGACAGGAGGAACTCATCAGTCTGCTGCTGCTCCTTTACTGTCCAATCATAGAGTGGGAGCGGTGATGACAGGAGGAGCTCATTAGTCTGCTGCTTCTTTTCTGTCCAATCATAAAGTGGGAGCGGTGATGACGGGAGGAGCTCATTAGTCTGCTGCTGCTCCTTTACTGTCCAATCATAACGTGGGAGCGGTGATGACAGGAGGAGCTCATCAGTTTGCTGCTCCTTTTCTGTCCAATCATAAAGTGGGAGCAGTGATGACAGGAGGAGCTCATCAGTCTGCTGCTGCTCCTTTACTGTCCAATCATAGAGTGGGAGCGGTGATGACAGGAGGAGCTCATCAGTCTGCTGCTGCTCCTTTACTGTCCAATCATAGAGTGGGAGCGGTGATGACAGGAGGAGCTCATCGGTCTGCTGCTGCTCCTTTACTGTCCAATCATAGAGTGGGAGTGGTGATGACAGGAGGAACTCGTCAGTCTGCTGCTGCTCCTTTACTGTCCAATCATAAAGTGGGAGCGGTGATGACAGGAGGAGCTCATTAGTCTGCTGCTCCTTTACTGTCCAATCATAGAGTGGGAGTGGTGATGACAGGAGGAACTCGTCAGTCTGCTGCTGCTCCTTTACTGTCCAATCATAGAGTGGGAGCGGTGATGACAGGAGGAGCTCATCAGTCTGCTGCTGCTCCTTTACTGTCCAATCATAGAGTGGGAGCGGTGATGACAGGAGGAGCTCATCAGTCTGCTGCTCCTTTACTGTCCAATCATAGAGTGGGAGCGGTGATGACATTAGGAACTCGTCAGTCTGCTGCTGCTCCTTTACTGTCCAATCATAGAGTAGGAGTGGTGATGACAGGAGGAGCTCATCAGTCTGCTGCTGCTCTTTTACTGTCCAATCATAGAGTGAGAGCGGTGATGACAGGAGGAGCTCATCAGTCTGCTGCTGCTCCTTTACTGTCCAATCATAGAGTGGGAGCGGTGATGACAGGAGGAGCTCATCAGTCTGCTGCTGCTCCTTTACTGTCCAGTCATAGAGTGGGAGCGGTGATGACAGGAGGAGCTCATCAGTCTGCTGCTGCTCTTTTACTGTCCAATCATAGAGTGAGAGCGGTGATGACAGGAGGAGCTCATCAGTCTGCTGCTCCTTTACTGTCCAATCATAGAGTGGGAGTGGTGATGACAGGAGGAGCTCATCAGTCTGCTGCTGCTCCTTTACTGTCCAATCATAGAGTGGGAGCGGTGATGACAGGAGGAGCTCATCAGTCTGCTGCTGCTCCTTTACTGTCCAATCATAGAGTGGGAGAGGTGATGACAGGAGGAGCTCATCAGTCTGCTGCTGCTCCTTTACTGTCCAATCATAGAGTGGGAGCGGTGATGACAGGAGGAGCTCATCAGTCTGCTGCTGCTCCTTTACTGTCCAATCATAGAGTGGGAGAGGTGATGACAGGAGGAGCTCATCAGTCTGCTGCTGCTCCTTTACTGTCCAATCATAGAGTGGGAGCGGTGATGACAGGAGGAGCTCATCAGTCTGCTGCTGCTCCTTTACTGTCCAATCATAGAGTGGGAGAGGTGATGACAGTGATGTGACCCAGCTGTAGAGGTAAATCAGGTCACCAGTCTGACTGTATTGTCTAGCAAGCCTGTGTAAATCTCAGGACTGGCTGGACATAAACACACATCCTACTGACAGGTAGAATCGCTCCCTTATAGGTATTTATCATCTTTTATACTCAGAGCGACAGACGGAAGATTTACTGTCAGAGGTTAAGAGGATCACAGAGCTTAGAATGAGCCCAACTGAAACCAAGCCCAAAACTGCAACATGTCGTTATTTCATCTTGTCATTATTCCGCATTCATGTATTCTCCTGAATCTTCCTCCTCGGTGTCGGGGACTGATGTGTGGCCCCTGTAACAAGCTGTCACATTCCATTCAGTAAAAATGATGGCTGAGGCTCCCCCCCCCCCCCTGGAGTATTTTGCCTCATCCGAGGGCCATGTTGACAGAGCGGCATTTATCCCATCACACAGTGACATATCCAGGAAAAGCCTCTCTGGATATTGACACCTGAAAGACATTATCAGCGTGTCCCCATCTCCTCCCAGTTTTCCACAAAACAGGAAGCGCCGATCATTTACATATCCATTGATTTCCAGATAGGGGAGCATTCTCCCATACTCTACATCATAATCCAGCTAATGCTGGTGATACCGGCGGGGAGGATCACTGGAGGGATCGCTGGAAATCACCAAATACAAATCGCTGGTGATACCGGCGGGGAGGATCACTGGAGGGATCGCTGGAAATCACCAAATACAAATCGCTGGTGATACCGGCGGGGAGGATCACTGGAGGGATCGCTGGAAATCACCAAATACAAATCGCTGGTGATACCGGCGGGGAGAATCACTGGAGGGATCGCTGGAAATCACCAAATACAAATCGCTGGTGATACCGGCGGGGGGAATCACTGGAGGGATCGCTGGAAATCACCAAATACAAATCGCTGGTGATACCGGCGGGGAGAATCACTGGAGGGATCGCTGGAAATCACCAAATACAAATCGCTGGTGATACCGGCGGGGAGAATCACTGGAGGGATCGCTGGAAATCACCAAATACAAATCGCTGGTGATACCGGCGGGGAGGATCGCTGGAGGGATCGCTGGAAATCACCAAATACAAATCGCTGGTGATACCGGCGGGGAGGATCGCTGGAGGGATCGCTGGAAATCACCAAATACAAATCGCTGGTGATACCGGCGGGGAGGATCGCTGGAGGGATCGCTGGAAATCACCAAATACAAATCGCTGGTGATACCGGCGGGGAGGATCGCTGGAGGGATCGCTGGAAATCACCAAATACAAATCGCTGGTGATACCGGCGGGGGGAATCACTGGAGGGATCGCTGGAAATCACCAAATACAAATCGCTGGTGATACCGGCGGGGGGAATCACTGGAGGGATCGCTGGAAATCACCAAATACAAATCGCTGGTGATACCGGCGGGGGGAATCACTGGAGGGATCGCTGGAAATCACCAAATACAAATCGCTGGTGATACCGGCGGGGAGAATCACTGGAGGGATCGCTGGAAATCACCAAATACAAATCGCTGGTGATACCGGCGGGGAGAATCACTGGAGGGATCGCTGGAAATCACCAAATACAAATCGCTGGTGATACCGGCGGGGAGAATCACTGGAGGGATCGCTGGAAATCACCAAATACAAATCGCTGGTGATACCGGCGGGGAGAATCACTGGAGGGATCGCTGGAAATCACCAAATACAAATCGCTGGTGATACCGGCGGGGAGGATCGCTGGAGGGATCGCTGGAAATCACCAAATACAAATCGCTGGTGATACCGGCGGGGAGAATCACTGGAGGGATCGCTGGAAATCACCAAATACAAATCGCTGGTGATACCGGCGGGGAGAATCACTGGAGGGATCGCTGGAAATCACCAAATACAAATCGCTGGTGATACCGGCGGGGAGGATCACTGGAGGGATCGCTGGAAATCACCAAATACAAATCGCTGGTGATACCGGCGGGGAGGATCACTGGAGGGATCGCTGGAAATCACCAAATACAAATCGCTGGTGATACCGGCGGGGAGGATCACTGGAGGGATCGCTGGAAATCACCAAATACAAATCGCTGGTGATACCGGCGGGGAGAATCACTGGAGGGATCGCTGGAAATCACCAAATACAAATCGCTGGTGATACCGGCGGGGAGGATCACTGGAGGGATCGCTGGAAATCACCAAATACAAATCGCTGGTGATACCGGCGGGGAGAATCACTGGAGGGATCGCTGGAAATCACCAAATACAAATCGCTGGTGATACCGGCGGGGAGAATCAATGGAGGGATCGCTGGAAATCACCAAATACAAATCGCTGGTGATACCGGCGGGGAGAATCACTGGAGGGATCGCTGGAAATCACCGAATACAAATCGCTGGTGATACCGGCGGGGATGATCGCTGGAGGGATCGCTGGAAATCACCAAATACAAATCGCTGGTGATACCGGCGGGGAGGATCACTGGAGGGATCGCTGGAAATCACCAAATACAAATCGCTGGTGATACCGGCGGGGAGAATCACTGGAGGGATCGCTGGAAATCACCAAATACAAATCGCTGGTGATACCGGCGGGGAGGATCACTGGAGGGATCGCTGGAAATCACCGAATACAAATCGCTGGTGATACCGGCGGGGAGGATCACTGGAGGGATCGCTGGAAATCACCAAATACAAATCGCTGGTGATACCAGCGGGGAGGATCACTGGAGGGATCGCTGGAAATCACCAAATACAAATCGCTGGTGATACCGGCGGGGGGGATCACTGGAGGGATCGCTGGAAATCACCAAATACAAATCGCTGGTGATACCGGCGGGGAGGATCGCTGGAGGGATCGCTGGAAATCACCAAATACAAATCGCTGGTGATACCGGCGGGGAGAATCACTGGAGGGATCGCTGGAAATCACCAAATACAAATCGCTGGTGATACCGGCGGGGAGGATCACTGGAGGGATCGCTGGAAATCACCAAATACAAATCGCTGGTGATACCGGCGGGGAGGATCACTGGAGGGATCGCTGGAAATCACCAAATACAAATCGCTGGTGATACCGGCGGGGAGAATCACTGGAGGGATCGCTGGAAATCACCGAATACAAATCGCTGGTGATACCGGCGGGGAGAATCACTGGAGGGATCGCTGGAAATCACCAAATACAAATCGCTGGTGATACCGGCGGGGAGAATCACTGGAGGGATCGCTGGAAATCACCAAATACAAATCGCTGGTGATACCGGCGGGGGGAATCACTGGAGGGATCGCTGGAAATCACCAAATACAAATCGCTGGTGATACCGGCGGGGAGAATCACTGGAGGGATCGCTGGAAATCACCAAATACAAATCGCTGGTGATACCGGCGGGGAGAATCACTGGAGGGATCGCTGGAAATCACCAAATACAAATCGCTGGTGATACCGGCGGGGAGAATCACTGGAGGGATCGCTGGAAATCACCAAATACAAATCGCTGGTGATACCGGCGGGGAGAATCGCTGGAGGGATCGCTGGAAATCACCAAATACAAATCGCTGGTGATACCGGCGGGGAGGATCGCTGGAGGGATCGCTGGAAATCACCAAATACAAATCGCTGGTGATACCGGCGGGGAGAATCACTGGAGGGATCGCTGGAAATCACCAAATACAAATCGCTGGTGATACCGGCGGGGAGAATCACTGGAGGGATCGCTGGAAATCACCAAATACAAATCGCTGGTGATACCGGCGGGGAGGATCACTGGAGGGATCGCTGGAAATCACCAAATACAAATCGCTGGTGATACCAGCGGGGAGGATCACTGGAGGGATCGCTGGAAATCACCAAATACAAATCGCTGGTGATACCGGCGGGGAGGATCACTGGAGGGATCGCTGGAAATCACCAAATACAAATCGCTGGTGATACCGGCGGGGAGAATCACTGGAGGGATCGCTGGAAATCACCAAATACAAATCGCTGGTGATACCGGCGGGGAGGATCACTGGAGGGATCGCTGGAAATCACCAAATACAAATCGCTGGTGATACCGGCGGGGAGAATCACTGGAGGGATCGCTGGAAATCACCAAATACAAATCGCTGGTGATACCGGCGGGGAGAATCACTGGAGGGATCGCTGGAAATCACCAAATACAAATCGCTGGTGATACCGGCGGGGAGAATCACTGGAGGGATCGCTGGAAATCACCGAATACAAATCGCTGGTGATACCGGCGGGGATGATCGCTGGAGGGATCGCTGGAAATCACCAAATACAAATCGCTGGTGATACCGGCGGGGAGGATCACTGGAGGGATCGCTGGAAATCACCAAATACAAATCGCTGGTGATACCGGCGGGGAGAATCACTGGAGGGATCGCTGGAAATCACCAAATACAAATCGCTGGTGATACCGGCGGGGAGGATCACTGGAGGGATCGCTGGAAATCACCGAATACAAATCGCTGGTGATACCGGCGGGGAGGATCACTGGAGGGATCGCTGGAAATCACCAAATACAAATCGCTGGTGATACCAGCGGGGAGGATCACTGGAGGGATCGCTGGAAATCACCAAATACAAATCGCTGGTGATACCGGCGGGGGGGATCACTGGAGGGATCGCTGGAAATCACCAAATACAAATCGCTGGTGATACCGGCGGGGAGGATCGCTGGAGGGATCGCTGGAAATCACCAAATACAAATCGCTGGTGATACCGGCGGGGAGGATCACTGGAGGGATCGCTGGAAATCACCAAATACAAATCGCTGGTGATACCGGCGGGGAGGATCACTGGAGGGATCGCTGGAAATCACCAAATACAAATCGCTGGTGATACCGGCGGGGAGGATCACTGGAGGGATCGCTGGAAATCACCAAATACAAATCGCTGGTGATACCGGCGGGGAGAATCACGGGAGGGATCGCTGGAAATCACCAAATACAAATCGCTGGTGATACCGGCGGGGGGAATCACTGGAGGGATCGCTGGAAATCACCAAATACAAATCGCTGGTGATACCAGCGGGGAGAATCACTGGAGGGATCGCTGGAAATCACCAAATACAAATCGCTGGTGATACCGGCGGGGAGAATCACTGGAGGGATCGCTGGAAATCACCAAATACAAATCGCTGGTGATACCGGCGGGGAGGATCACTGGAGGGATCGCTGGAAATCACCAAATACAAATCACACCCATGTCACAGAAAGCTGCAGGATTCTCTTATACTTGTTACTTTTACATTTATTTTTACTATTTTTACCTCTTATCATTCTACCCGAACTGCGCTCCTTGGGCCGGATTTAGATACAATGGGCCAGATTCACAAAGAGATACGACGGTGTATCTACAGATACACCATCGTATCTCTGACTTACACTGGTCCTATCTATGCGCCTCATTCATAGAATCAGATACGCATAGATAGGGCTAAGCTCCGACAGTGTTACAATGTGTTACACTGTCGGATCTTTTTTTCAATTTAAAAATGGCGCCGGGGGCGTTCCCGCTGATTTACGATAAATAATATGTAAATCAGCGAGATACGCAAATTCACGAACGTACGCGGACCCGTCGCAGTGTTCTTACGTCGTTTCCGTAGCGGTTTTCCGTCGTATACTTACCCCTTCTTTGATCAGGCGCAGCCAATGTTAAGTATAGCCGGCGTTCCCGCGTCGAATTTGAATTTTCCTACGTCGTTTGCGTACGCCGATTCACGAACACGCGCGTCGCAAGTCCCGCTCACGTCGCAACCACTGACGTCCTAGTGACGTCAGTTGGAGCAATGCACGCCGGGAAATTCCCCGGACGGCGCATGCGCATTTAAATCGGCGCGGGAACGCGCCTGATTTAAATAGTACACTCCCCTAGCCGCGGAATTTGAATTCCGCCGGGGGATTTAGGATCCGCCGTCGCAAGTTTGGAGGTAAGTGGTTTGTGAATTAGCCACTTGCCTCCTAAACTTGCGGGAGCGGATCTTAATTCACGTAGATCGAGCGGATCTATAGATCCGCTGCGCTACGTGAATCTGGCCCAATGACGTATCTGTCCGGCCGGCGTAACGTATCTTAGATACGTTACACCGCTCTAACTTTGGGCGCAAGTTCCGTATTCATAAAGAACTTGCGCCCTAAGTTACGGCGGCCTAACGTATGTGGGCCGGCATAAGCCCGCCTAATTCAAATGGGGATGTGGGGGGGGGGCGTGTTTTATTAAAATTTTGCTCGACCCCGCGTATTTTACGTTTTTTTTTAACGTTTGTGAAAACATCCCAGTGCGCATGCTCGAAAATCCGCCGCAAAACGTCATTGCTTTCGACGTGAACGTAAATTATGTCCAGCCGTATTCGCGAACGACTTAGGCAAACAACGTAAAAATTCAAAACTCGGCGCGAGAACGACGGCCATACTTAACATTAGCTACCCCTCATATAGCAGGGGTAACTATACGCCAGAAAAAGCCGAACGCAAACGACGTTTGCATATTCCTCGCGTAAAACATACGGAAGCGCCACCTAGCGGCCAGCCTGGAATTGCAGCCTAAGATCCGACGGTGTAAGACACTTACACCTGTCGGATCTTAGAGATATCTATGCGTAACCTGATTCTATGAATCAGGCGCATAGATACGACCGAGCGCAATCAGAGATACGACGGCGTATCAGGAGATACGCCGTCGTATCTCTTTCTGAATCTGGCCCCCAATGTTGATAAATTTAGTTTTTCTCATCCGGTCTTTTGAGTTTGGGAGCAGCGGCTGTGCATGGGAGCCAATCAGCTTCTAACTTTAGCTTGTTCATAAAGTGGATGCCCATTGTGGGCACACGGGCGCAGCCTCACCTATCCACCGCTGCCGCTGCCGCCCTCCCTATCCACACGCCCAGGCCCCTTTCAGGACACCGGGCTCATGAATTCCTATGGCAGGGGGTGTTTTTTGAAGCACATGATTAGAGCCAGAGGCTCTAATAGTCTTTAAAATAGTGTGGGCTCGGGGCACAGAGTTTTGTATCTGGAGCCCACCCAGTTGAAATGAATATTCGCTGTTGCAACACTGATCCTCCTCCCAGCCAATGGGGAAGTGGGTATGATACCTGTCACCCGATTGTCTGAAAGGACAGGCAATCCTATTGGACGCCTAGGAGGAGGGAAGGAGACGCACAGCGGAAGCAAGGTGGAGAAGACACAGGAGCCTCTGCCCGATGCTCGCCGCAGCCTGATATCCGCTGATGCACGATCCCCGCCGATGCCTCGATCCCCGCTGCTGTCCGATGTGCCTGCCGAT